>NC_084603.1:11245250-11310250 GCF_033807715.1 Cololabis saira
TGATCGTGCTGACAGCTGGAGAAGGCTGCAGGTTGCCGTGGTGGAGAGAGCCTGCAGTGGGGATCTGCATCCATTGCAGATACGGATGCACGGCATTCCTCGACCATCCATCTGTTAGCAGAAGCACTTAAAGCCCGTTGGTGTCCTTTGCCTCATTCCTTTTTTCCTGTTTCCTGTAGGTGGATATTTGCCTCTGGACTGTTTCCATGAGGAATGTGACTTTTGTCTGTTGAGGTTTTCTTAATCATGTGAGAGGAAAGTAGCATCTTTCACATTCATGGCTTGCTAGCTTACATTCCTTCGTCCTCATAGACACCTGGTTGTGTTTAGATCATTCTGGGTAAATAATTTTAGACAAAATTCCTCCATTTCTACACCGCCTGATCTCTTGGCTAACGTAGATGTGAGCAGTCTTCATGACATTAGAACGGGGGACATTAAGAAACGCAGCATACCGCGCACATTAAAGCCTCAACGTACTGACAATCTGCACGCACGACACGGCCTAGGACAAGCATCAAGTTCAAACCCCAGAGGTTTATTTCATACACCATATTCAGTGGGAGTTCTTCTAAACAGCACAACATTTTTATGCAGCACCGTCATTTGCTTCCTAAAACTAAAAGAGTTGGATCTAACTTCTGACCCACTGTGTGTGGTACAAGGAGAGAATAATCTTTATCACAGTCAGTTTCCATCTCAGGCCCCGATTACACGGAGCAAAAACTGTGGCGTTTTCATGCGTTTTAGCCGTTCGTTTACACGAAAACGAAGCTCAAAGTCACCAAAAACGATCATTTCTGAAAACTCCGGGCAAAGTGGAGATTTTCAAAAACTCTGTTTTCACGTTTGCTTGTAAACGGAGGGAAATGGAGATTCAGGCTTCAGAACGTCACATTATGAGACAGAAACGTCACCAGCATCATTTGTGTGACCTGTGTTTACAATTTGTTTGGCCACCGTCAATATTTTCTTGTATTTTACCTGTTTTATATTCTAAAGTCACACTTAAAAGTAACTCCACTTCTCTGTCACTCCAAACGAAAGACTCTCGTTCCGTCTTGGAAGTAACTGGCATTGAAGGCTGATTTATGGTTCTGCGTTACACCAACGCAGAGCCTACGGCGTAGGGTATGCGGCGACGCACACCGTACGTAGACTACGCCGTCGATTTAACGCGGAACCATATTATTCAAGCTTCACTCGTGTCATTTGTTGACGTTTTTTTCCAGGATTCTGATTGGCTAACATGACTTTACGCTTCTCGTTACACTGCCCCCTGCAGGTTTGGATGCTCATAGCACCTTAACAGCCTGTGTAAACGAGGATATTTTTCAAAACGTAGAGGGGGAAATATCCGTTTTTGTAAATACCCGGCTCTGTGTAAACGTGGCCTCAGTGGATCAAACTTTGGATAGGGGAGGATATTTTCTGTTGTGCAGGAAGCACAAGAACACAATTGTCATCCGTTCACCAATGTGAATTTGATTTGTTATGTTTCCACTGCCCACGCCGCACCATCCCTCTTGACTCCCTGCTGCTCCGCTGAGCTGATGTGAAACAGAGGCAAAGCTGATGAACAGAGATGTGTTAGACGCTGCCTGCTGAGGTGTTGTACTTTGAGGTTTCCATCCGTTTTCCAACATTTTACTTCGTCCACAACATTCTGGTTTGTATTGAAATAATGCAGTTAAGGAAAGTCATCATACTTAAAGTTGTGTTAGAATGTATACAGAGCTTCAGATTTCAGTTATCCTCAGGTCGGTGAGTGCGTCCCATCTGGCTGCTCTGCTGTGCAGAAATGGCCGGCTTTTATCACAAATAACGCAATGTTGCAGTGTTTTATACTTATTTTTGTCTGACTGTAAGAAAAATGACACTGGAAACATTTAAAGGAGCTTGAGGCAAGAATAAGAAATGTGACTCATTAGCGCCACGACGACCGTCAGAGCGGGAAATTCCGGCCCGGAATTGCAGCACATTTTGCAGCACACAGCCTGTTCAAGGCAACGGAGAGATAGTGTAGAGGGCTCATTCTTTTTGGTTTGGAACGCTTCATTTGACATTATTACTAGAAAACTTAAAACGTATACGAATTTTTTTCATAAATCCTGCCTCAAGCTCCTTTTAAAAGTGCCAACTCGTACTCAATTGAATCACCACAACCAATGTTGGCTCAGCTGACACCTGAGTTTATCATTAATAATCTGTGCTGTTTTAGGTTTAAGTTACTCGTTTTAGCATAAGCTCGTATATTACTGTTTGTGCTCTTTCAGGCCGTTTGATACACTGTTTTTCTTACCTGAGAACAGGTGGTCCACTGACGCACTGATATCAAAACCAGGTTTTAGCTTACAGAATGAGTTGGAATGAACCAGCTCAAAAAGAGGAGTTTTTTTGTTTTTTTAAATGTTAGTATTTTTTAAATTACTGCTGTTTTATAAAACTGCATTTGCTTAAGTTGCACCCCGGATCAGGCGCCTGTCGTCCATCTAGAAGATGGGTCATTGTCTGTGTGGCAGTAGGATGATATTTCCAACCAATGGTATTTCCTTTGTCTTGCTTATTTATACTTCATTTTGACAAGTGTGCTTCCTGTTTAATCAATAAGCCCTTTTTGACCTCAGTTGTGTATAAAAAGTGCTTCAGGGATGCTCGAGTCTTTGTCCTCCAGTTTAATGACACATAAACTCTAAATATTGTGTGCTGAGGCAGTACAGCAGGTCTGTTGCAGGCGTCTGGTTGTTTAGAGCGTTCTCAGCAGTTTGGATTCATTTGGAGCCTCGTGATGGAACACAGGTTCTTGATAATGGACTCTCTGCCCCCACCTCCTCCTCCTCCGAACCATCAACCCCTCACCCATTTCTTTCTACATCTTGGAGTTGTTTTTGTTCAGCCTGATTTACTTTCCATCCATAATGTTAGGTCAAATACAGACTTGTACCCGTTTCCCAAGCCCACATCACAATATGCTGGTGTGTTTACATTTCCTGCTCACCGCTGCAGACAGCTCTCCTGACACGGAGAAGCGTGCATCAAACAAAGAACCCTAACAGAGTGGAGTGCATTTTACAACTTGTCAAACCCAATAGGTTCTCTGGAAATGAAAAAAATATTCTTTGTATTTAGGTTTATTTAAGTAGTAATTGCTAAAAGTTAAAAAGTTTGCTGTGTTTAAAAAATTGCATTGCTGAGCTTCCATGTCTATGTCTTTCCCGCCACAGGGGCAGTACCAGCCTTCAGACCTCCTGTGCCCTGAAACCTACATTTGGGCACCAATAGAGCGATGTGTACCCCTGCTCGACGACTCCCGCTATGCTCGTTTCCACCAGGACCCTGATGCAGGTACAACCACACAATTCTGCAACTCACAGCATATAGAGATGGACTAATCTAGGGCTGAAACGATTCCTCGAATAATTCGAGTAATTCGATTACAAAAAATGATCGAGGAACTTTCTCTGCCTCGAGGAATCGTTTAATTTCACCAGCTCAAAGCATCGTATTACGCCCGGACTACATTTAATGCGGCACAACGCGCTGACGCCGCGCACGTAAAAGGTAGAAGAAAGAGGCGGCAGATATGTTTGGTTTTTGTAACATGCCATGCTCAGGCAATGAGTCTGCAATGGCCCCGACGGGAGACACATGTAGCTCAGTGCTTAACTTTTATTTTTAATCCACTCTATATTCTTCTGGTCCGTTCTCCTATATGTTCCCCCTCTAAAGCCAAAATTATTGTTCCTCGTTAAATCGACACAGAGCCTACGCCGTAGCCTACGCCGCAGCCTACGCCGTAGCCTACGCCGTAGCCTACGGCGTAGGCTCTGCGTTGGTGTAACGCGGAACCATAAATCAGCCTTCACCCGGTACATACATAGGTTCCTCTAAACATCTGTTCCCGCTACAGTTTTAACTAAAAGAAAATGTGCTCCAATACAGCAGGTCTCATCATTTTATTTTGAACACTGCCAAAACTCTAACTTAAAACTTAACTAGAACTTAAAATTTGCTTGACACAAATGAAAGTTCAATCGAAACACATGGGAAAAACACCTAACCTTTTAAGTGATGTGTGTTATCAGGTGTAATGGCATTTTTAGGTTAGAAATAAGAACATTTCTTGGTAAGATCCTTTAGTTTTTTGAGAGAAGGCGATGAATTGGGTCAACTGGTGTAAGTTCAGGGTTTTTAAATGCACTTTTAAATGAACCTACTGTATTATATAATTTAGTCCTAGTAATGTCAATTAACATCTAACATCTTATGTATATTTATAATTGCTATTTAACTAAACAAAAATATGTTTTATCCGATTACTCGATTAATCGATGGAATTTTCAGTAGAATACTCGATTACTAAAATATTCGATAGCTGCAGCCCTAGACTAATCTGTGTCCTGTCTCCTTCCTCATCCAAACTCTGGACAATCAGTGCAACACCAGAGATGTCAGGTGAAAATGTTTGCATGCCTGCTACAGAGGTCGTTATAGGAACTGACTAATGATTGTTGACGTGTACAATAAGAGTGGAGTGTGTCAAACACCGGCAACAGACAAGGAAAAGAAACGCTGATCAGCAGTAACAGGAGAGTATGAGACAAGAATCTGAATGTCAAATAGACTGGCTGTGATAGATGGAGCTGGAGATGGAGGACGTGTTAAATATGCTTTTATATCAGAGGAAGTGACAGGAGGGAGGTGCTGGTTGCATGCTGGCACCAGTAGAGAGAAAAGTACAATAAAATGATTCATATGGAGGAGGAGGAGAAGGAGGAGGAAGGTTATGAATGTGGACACGGAAGCAAATGTTGTTGAAGTGAGGTCATACCTTCACTGCCATGCAGAGAGGTGAAAATAATGTAACGGATAAACCGATCTCTGGCTGTTTCTTCCTCGTGTCCCCCGTGTCCTGGTTCAAACTGTTGGTTGAAGTGAAGGCTTAGTTGTTTAGCGAGACCACTCCACTCAGGAGGAAATTAAAGACGTAATAGACCTTAAGCCCTTCTGCCCTTTACAGCACGACCATCAAGAGCTTAGCCGGTGCTAGATCTGACCCTTTCCCGTCAGTCTGGCCTCTAATCCTCCAGTTGGCAAAAAAATGACCGAGGACTCAAGGTCTCGGAGTTGTCAGTTTTCACTGCGGCCGATGTATGTTTGTGTGTCTGTGGTTCCTGCGGTGCCTCCATTCGTGAGTGGACTGTTGATCTTGGGCCGGCCAGAGCAATATTTCAGGCCTCGCCGTCCAAGCGTTGTGTCATTACATTTCAGCGCTAGCTGGTTATCTCAGTTCTGCTGCCAAGTTGGACTGCGGTTCAAGAGAAATGGTGGGATGGAGGTTTCTGTCTCCAGGAACGCACTCAGTGGTTGGTCAGTCATCAGGTTGGCTCGCGCTGGCTCGCTGTAAGGCATGTTACAGTTTGTCTTGGAGGACTCCGGGCTGCACGCAGCAGTGTGGGAATCTCCCACATACACCGTCTTTTCATTTATTCAGCTTCTGTGGCCACAAAAGTGAAACGCTTGTAAGCGAGACAGTCGTCTGATTGTTAATTGTCATGAACAAAGGAGCATCAAACAGTGATTGTCTACTATTTAATTATTCTTCCCTGGTACATCAGCTGATTGTCAACAGTAGCTTGTTCAGTGTAAAAGCTCCTGATTTATTTATCTAACTTCCCGGATTAACAACAGAATTGTCACCTCAGTTTTCACATTTCTTCCACACACACTGAATTTACATTTTTGTAGCTGTTTTTTTTTTCCATCAAAATAATGGAAAAAAGACACATTGTTTAATTGTTGATAAGAAATAGAAGGTCATTCGCTCTAAAATTGGATTTTTTTTCTTCTTTTTTTCTCTTTTTCTTCTTTTTTTCCGCTTTTTTCTCTTTTTCTTCCCTTTTCCTTTCTTTTTTAATCTCGACATTTCAACTTTTTTTTCGACTTTTTTCTCGAAATTTCGACTTTTTTTCCTCAACATTTCGACTTTTTTCTCAAGATTGTACTTCAACATTAATCTCGACATTTCAAATTTTTTCTCGACATTTCGACTTTTTTCTCGACATTTCGACTTTTTTCTTGAGATTGTACTTCAAAATTAATCTCGACATTTCGACTTTTTTCTCGAAATCTTGACTTTTACTCTCGATATTTCGACTTTTTTCTCAACATTTCGACTTTTTTCTCGACATTTTGCCATTTGCCTTCATTCTAAGGCTTATACAAGACTTTTAATTTTTTGCGGCTCCAGACATATTTGTTTTTTGTGTTTTTGGTCCAACATGGCTCTTTCAACATTTTGGGTTGCCGACCCCTTCTCTAGCCACATGCAACTGGATGAATGGGAGAACTTGACCTGCAGAACAGTGTGTTCAAATCATAAAGGAAATGATTTTAAAAAAAAAGTAATTTTTCTAAGTCAGCTTTGTTTTACAGTAAGGGATTTCCCTAAAGTGGAAGCCCCATGCAGAGATCCCTGCGAGCACGTCTGCTTTTAGACTGTAAGAGTGGGCAGGCTCCAAGGCTGCCCTAATGAGGTGTGTAAAGACGGCTAATCTAAAGTTTACACAACTCTCCCCTCGCTTTGATTACACGCCTGCTGCTGACACATGGAGGGCCCAAGAGCCTCATTGTGACCTCTCACAAATGTCCGTACAGTACTACACACACGCGTAGACACATGCGCCGTGTGCAGCAACAGACGTACTATCTCTCTCACACTCGCAGAGTGTTTGTTTGACAGGGAGAAGTCGGGGCATTGGCTGCTCAGCAGTGTAAACATTTGCAGAAATGTGTGACCGATGAAGCCGTATTGGATGTGTAAGTGCGTCTGGCAGGCGCCGACCCAGATGCACGGGGTTACATATTTCATAAACATACTCCAAGTTGTGATTTGTGAAATGCAATTTGATATGTCAGAATGTAATAAAAGAGACTTGTGGCCTCTCTTATATCCCTGGCACACACTCACTCTCGCCCACTGCCCTCAGATTGCCTGCTCTCTCCACCATGCTGCTCTTTTACCACAAACACTTTGATATCTTGACCCTCTATCAGACTCTGTCCTCCTCTCCATCCTGATGTGTGCTAATGCTCCCATTCAGAGTGGAGAGGAGATGGCCGGGCCCATCTTTGTCTTATAATGCTGGGGTTAGTTCCTTCCTTTATTCTTTTTCACCTCTTCGAAAGAATGATTGCCATAATTTTACTAATCTTAGTTATAGGGCTGGGCGATTTTGGCCAAAAATAAAATCCCGATTTTTTTTTTTTTTTTTTTTTTTTTTTTTTTTTTCCTGTAAACCCGAATTTCGATTTCAATTTTTTTGGTAAAACTACAAAAGACAATGGAATAAATTGTTTAAAATATTTTATCTTTATTTTGAAAGAAAAATAAACAAATTTCCCTATTGGGAATGAAGGGCAACTGAAAGATACTGTAAATCCTCCTTGAGTTTAGTAAAGTGACAACATTTACAATCTTCTTGACCAAACAAAGTAAAAAATCGATTTTCCGATTTTCCTTTTTTAACATCGTCTTGATTAATAAATCCGTTTTAGATTTAAAATCGATTAATCGCACAGCCCTACTTAGTTAGGAATGGGCGGTATGGACTAAAAAATGTATCACGATCATTTCTGGCATTTATCCCGATAACGATAAAAATGACGATTTAAAAAAAAATACCAATTCAACTCCACCTTTTTAACTATAAATCTATCACCACATTCAGTCTTTGGAGCCCCCAAAACACTGCTCTAAAAGAATACTAAATGCTACTAAACTACACCAATTAAATTTAATTAATAAAAACCAATTTAATTAGGACACCTGTACTGCAAAACTGTAATGACTCAAATGAAACAAGTTTGAAATGTAAGAACAGATTCAACATTTATTCAAACTGCATGGCTTAAACAGTTGGATAACAGTGAAACAGCTAAAGTACCATTGTCCTTCAAGTTTTCTTAGCTTATAAAATCACAAAGTAGAAAAAAATACAACCTGATAAATAAAGAAACAGGACAAATAAATAAAAGTTCACTGAAAATAAAATCCAATCAGTGATGACCTTTTCTAATATAAATAAAATGTGCAAATTAACCTGTGGTTGGAACATGCCACAAATTAGATACTATTTTTTTTCGTAATAGTAATCAGAATCAGGAAAAGGTTTTATTGCCAAGTTTTCACACGAGGAATTTGTTATGGTGATTGGTGCAACACAATACAATTATAAAAACAAATATATAAGAGATAAAATAAAATGTATAAACAATAAAATAAAATGTAGACCAGAAATGTACAAAATTAGGTTTTAAAGTGCCGGGTGAGTCTGTACAAAAGTGACTTAGGAACTTAGGATGGGTAAAATGTATAGACAGAAATGTACAATGAGGTTTATAAAGTTCCGGATATGACTCTGTACAAAAGTTACAGGATTGGAATATTTACGTTAATACATTATATTCAACTCACATACATTATATCAAAATGTAACAACCATTTCCTTCTGTTTTTGCAGACTCTGCACATAATAGATGATGTTTGCTCCTCGTCACTCTTTATAAATCCAAACCAGTTCCAGATAACGTTTAACAACGAGCTCCTCGCTCTCAGATCCGCCTTCCGCCATGTTTGTTACACAAAAACGTCAACGGGAATTTATCGTTTTTACCGCGAGATGACAAATTCTTGGGGAATTTTTTTGACGGTATATGAACGGTAAAATATCGCCCATTCCTAACCTTAGTCATATAATATCCTTTATCCTGCTGCTTCCGTGGCTTTCAGCTGCTAACAACGTGCTCCAATCCTCGCCTCCGAGTCAAAGATCACTTCACTCACATGCTACAACACCGTCTTGGCCTCTTTCTTTTCAAACATAAGCTCCTGTTTCGGAGCGTTGTAACATTGGGTCTTAGGAAGCGGTCATAACCTGCTGGCCTGCCTTTGAGCAGCATCCGGTCGTCACTACGTCTTGCCAAAGTTTGAGATGGATAGGAAGAGAGAGAGGAGCGTGGCGAGGTGTCAAGGCCTCTAGCCTCAGCCCTGACCCTCTCACTCCCCGCTCCACCCTCAGCACTTCTCTTCCCCCTGACCCTTGAACTGCAACCTTAAGTATCTGTGTCACTGAACGTCCGGTGGGCCTGACGGGAACGGGCCTGGAGCTGCTCAAAACCAGGGGAGGCACTGGTGGAGGAGGCTAAGTGAATAAAAATAAAAAGGAACATTGTTTATGCGAGAAGCGGATGTTTGGATTTCCTAGAGTAAGAGAGATGGAGCTTCTGCTCAGTGTTACTGTTGCAGCTGACTTGAAAGTGCCGTGCAGATATCTGGTGTGTCCTGTAAAACCTTCCCTCTGTAATGTCTGCAGAGCTGGACAAGTGTAGCTGCGGTTACTGCTGTTAGCGCTCTGTCACCCTGACGGGGATCCTGCTGAGACAGATGTTGCCTGGCCCGAGGGAAGCAGGAGTTAGGAAGCATCGCACGTTAAATATTTTCACTTGCATCCCGTCAGGATACACTGATTCCTAATGGGCCACAATTCTGGCCATATGGAAGTTGCATAACATGTTTACGTCTTCTTTTAAATCCATTTTCCAGTACGGTAAGGCTCAAGTTGGTGCAGATTTTCTTCATTTAAAAGTCTGTTTCAGGCATTCCTCACTTTCCTGACTCAGCAGTTTTTGGGAAGAGGGGGGGTGTGTGGAGAAACATGGTGGTTAGGGCATCTGAGCAGGAAAATGAGGCTAATAAATAAAACATGAAACTACAGTGTGGTTTCAAAATTGTTGCTGAAATATGAAAATATCTTTGGGGAGTGTGAGAGCTGAGGAACCTCAGGGCTTTTTGCTTATAACAAGTTCACTTTCCTTCAGCTCGCTCTTCATGTAGGATCCGCTAGTGACATGCCATGGTGATATATACCCAGAGGTGGGTAGTAACGAGTTACTTTTACTCCGTTACATTTACTTGAGTAAGTGTTTGGACATTTTGTACTTTTAGGAGTAGATTTGAATCACTATACTTTTTACTTTTACTTGAGTAGATTTGTGAAGAAGAAACTGTTCCTCTTACTCCGCTACATTAGGCTACGTTGAGCTGTTACTTTTCTTTTATCCCTTTTATCCGCGTACGCGTCAATCTCATGACATCACTGGGTGATTCTTTGGGAAAAATGTTTGTTTTTGCATGTTTTGTCACATTTCCACAGACTCAAACACACACAGAGTTTCTATGAGTTCATGGGCTTGTTCTAGTTCTGCCTGGTTAAAAAAGAAAATCACAAAGGCTTGAAATTTTTTACTACTTGTGCTTAGTTTATTTTTTTTATTCTGTTATCATTTTATTTATTTTATTATGTATAAAAGTACTTGAATTTACTTTAAGATTATTTTAATTTAAGCATTTTTTTTATCAATTTTAATTTATTTTATTATTTTATTGATTTAATTTGCCTGAAGATGATTATTTTGTACTTTTGTCTGTTTGAATGGTTGTGTTAAAAAAATAAATCACACGTTACTCAACAGTTACTCAGTACTTGAGTAGTTTTTTCACCAAGTACTTTTTTACTTTTACTCAAGTAATTATTTGGATGACAACTTTTTACTTCTACTTGAGTCATATTATTCTGAAGTAACAGTACTTTTACTTGAGTACAATTTTTGGCTACTCTACCCACCTCTGTATACCCTAAACACACACATATCCATATATATATAGAGAGAGATTTGACACAAGGTGAGGTTTTACTAGACCAAACCTGATCATCTGAGTTTAGGATGCAGATGTTATAAATTACACGTTTTTTGCACCTCAGAAGTGATACAATTGGAGAAGGCTTAGAAAAGAACGGGCATGCATCGTACCTGTGTGCTCCGGCCGGGCCTGGCTGGCACCGCTCCGCTCCCCCTGGCCCGTTCTCTTGGCCTCGGCTACGAGCAGCTTGGCTGAGCTTTTCTGCCCTGAAGGCAGTCGGTTTAGTGTTGGAGCACAGGTCAACGTTTTCACCCTTTTTTTTTTTTCCATTAGACTCTCCAGAAGACCGTTCTTAGCTTCTCAACACACCGGACCGATTTGAGATAATGGGCCCGAGCCTGACTAACACGTCTCTCTGTGACTCAAACGTTAAAGCGCTGGGGAATTGGTTGAATGACTTCTCAGAATATTGGTGTGTCCTTGCCAAGTCACTCAGAGGTTAACTCGACGGTGCAAGGGGAAAATAAGCAGGTTTATTGTGTTGGATGTGTCTACCCTGGTCCTTATTGTGTTTTTACTAGGGCAACGATTCATTTTTTTTAATCGCGATTAATCGCATGTTGTCCATAGTTAACTCGTGATTAATCGCACATTTATTCACACATTTTTTTCTGTTCTAAATTACCTTCAGGTATTTTTTAAATGTTTTTAATACTGTTGTTAACATGAGAAAGGGCAAATATGCTGCTTTATGCCAATGTTTATTCAATTTTCCACAAAAAAAGCTTTTAACTTGAATGTAACATTCCTTCATAAATACAAACACAATATAGTCCCCAACTTTACACTTGTAAAGACCAACTTGAGATTCCTTGTTTTTTTAAGCAGCTCATTGTAAAACAATGAACCATATGCATCACAAACATTGTACAAGTGTGCATTGGTCAGTTAAATTTTCCATGTGATAATGTCTAACCTCATATTGAGGAAAATAAAAGGCTCAAAAAATATCCCCTTCTCCTAAGTGGGATAAAAACAGGGTGACAAAAAATAAATCACAAACAAATGAAGTGCACATGTAACAGCAGGGAGTGTAACTCAACCTATAAAGTGCAGTTGGGCTATAATTAGCTAATACTTCAGATTATTTGCTCATCTAACGTATTCAGGTGAGGAACCTCCTTCCCTCACATCGCGCTCTCTGGTATTTGAGACTCGACGTACTTCGATGGTAATTCATTTCAAATCGACATGCAAATAACTTTAGTCTTGTCGAGCGAACCATCCGGCATCTTTTTGAAAGTGAACTAGCCGTTCAAAAGTCCCTTTTTCATTCTCCATCTTCAGTTCACCAGACTTTTCCACAAACTACGGGTGCCGTCGAGCGCCAGAACTTATATAATGTGCCTTTTTTTTTTTCGTTTATCCTGCACGTTAATCGTGCGTTAAAGAAATTGTCGGCGTTAAGAGGACGTTAAGTTAACGCACCGTTAACGCGTTAACTTTGACAGCCCTAGTTTTTACTAGAGCTGGGAATCAATTCCGATTTTTAAGATTCAGAATCGATTATCACCATTTGATTCAATTCGATTTGATATTGATTTGGGTTAGTGTTGCCTGGATTATATGACTGTAAAATAAATATTGAAATAATAATTTCACAATAATTATTGTGAAATAACTAAGAAATAAATAACTCAAATAGGCATTTCAATATCCATTTAAAGTGCAAAAAAAGAAAGAAATTGCAACAGCTCAAGCAGTGAACAAATTATTTTAGCTTGTCTGATTTATTCTGTCACCAGACACACAGCTTGCCATGAAGCACCCGGCATTTTTCAGGTATTTCATGACAAACCGTGTCCGATAACAGAGAAACCAAACAAGCGATAGTAAATAGTAATAATATGAACTTCATTGAACTAATATAACATTTAGAAATTTAAGCTGAAATGTCCAAAGAGAAAAGAAAAAGAAAAGTTCATTTAGTTCAGGAGTTATCAAAACTACTGGGACTACTGGGATTAAAGTTCACCAGGCAAAAATGTAATAAAAATAAAAAAAATCGATCTTTAGACATACAAATCGATTTTTAGGAATGAATATGAGAATCGATTTAGAATCAGAAAATCGATTTTTTTTCAACACAGGCTCAGTTTTTACATGTGCTTGTTTGTTTAGGAGACACTCGGGCGCTGAAGGACGTGAGCAGAGCTATGGTGCTGCACAGACGGACCGTCATGCCCTACGCCGCCTACAGCCGCAAACGGAAGGGCGCCAGCGACGAGAAGGAGGTGCAGCAGTACGCCGGCCTGGTGGGCCAGGACTGCGCTGAGAGGATCCTGCTCTTCCGCTCCTAGACATGGAGCATCATATCACTGCAACTTCTTAAGATGGGGGGGGGTACGCAGTACGCACGTCCCAGCAAAGTCTGTGTTGTTTTTGTTCTGTCTTTGTGTGTCTTGTGTGTCTCTGAAAGTGCTCTCTGCCTCCTCTCCTCGTAGCCTCACCATGCTTACCTTTGTACGTGCAGGAGCACCGCTGTAGCCCATCACTGTCTGCTGTTTGTATGTCACCAGCCACATGTTGGTCTCAAGTCCGATCATGTTTTCAGTTCAGCTTCACGAGTCGGTGAAAACCTTTTTGCACTCTGCTACAGGCACCGGCCCCCTGAATGTTATTTTTATATGATAATCCACTACTTTGGACTTTTGCGCCATGCTTTATGGTAAACGAGCATCTAACTTCAGCTTAATCCAGCTCTGATTTATTTCAGCATTCCCCCTCTTGAACAGCTTATTCTGTTATATTAAATTTAAGAAAAACAAAACATCAAAGCAGTCATGGTACACCACCAAATTGTAAAGATTTTATCACTTGAGTTTATGTGAAGCCTCTGTATTTCATGTTTTTGTTTGGCTTAGTTTGTTTTCTGTGGTTTTTCTCTGCTTTTTTTCTCCTTCAAACCAAATAAAGGGGTTGAATACTCTCCCTGATGGCTTTCCTTTGCGTTTAAAGGCCCGATTCAGCCCTGATTCTTGCTCTGCTTTTCAGGTTCGTGAAACATGGAAATCCTGCGTCAGAGTCCCTTTGCTGGCACAAATGGTGTAAAATTTGACACGTACAGTAGCAGGAACACACACACCCGTTGATAAGTGCTTGTGTTAGACTTGTTGAATCAGGCCAAGCAACAGGTGTTAGATATACGAGCTGGCAGAATACAAATGTGAATGGCTCCTGGCCACCGAGCCCAGTGTCGGCAGCCAGAAGTCGGCTGAGCTCCTGTTAACAGGCAGGCGTCCCGTCTTTAAACACAGATACGCCGTGATAACTTCAACCACACGGCCGTCACAGCGGTGACTGGCAGCACACATTTCTCCAGTGGACATGGTAAACAGTTTATACATTTATTTGGTTGTGTAATGTATTGTAGCAGCTTTTAGACACTTTATTGGATGGTCGCTTTTCAGCCAGTGGAAGGAGTTAAAATGACATAAAAAGGTATAAAACTAAACACGACTGATAGTTTAGAAATGCAACTTAAAACCAGTTAAACATTAGAAGAATTTTGGTGAACTGTATAAATTGCAAATCAATAAAATAAAAAAATTATTCAAACCTAAAGAAAAGAAATGTTACAAAAGAGACACATTAAGGTTTGATGGTTTTTCCATAATCTAATAACTACTTGGTAATTAACAGCTTGTTTTGAACATGGATTGGGTCACACAGTTGAGCTGTTTAAGGAGCAAACAATGTTATCTAGCAAAAATTTAAGGAATCTATCATCTGTTGTACATTACATTTTTAAAAGCTTGAGAGCATATGGAGAAATCTGTATGCTTGGGTCAAAACTTTTTAAAAAAGGGTATCAAAACAAACTAATGACAAAAACTCATCACTGGTTCCATATAGGGATTTTCTTTTTAAATTAAAAAGAAAAAAAAATGTTTCAGTAATGTTGACTTGAATATAAGTAGAATGTAAATTTGGTATGGGTTAATTGGACAGTTTTTCTGTTGCATGAAAAGTTGAAGTGTTTTTTATTTTAGTAAAAATTTTGCAGTGACTCGATGTTGGGAAAAAGTAGGGATTAAAAGTTAAAACACATGTAAAAATGAAATAAAAAAGAGGAAGAAAGCAAAGTTAAACGTAAAAACCAAAGCAGCGCTGTGTCAGCGTTGCGTCTGCCCAGTAAACATACTTTAAACTCTCTCGTGTCTCACTGGGAGCCCAGTTGTGTGTGTCGTATCTGTAGTCCAGCTGCTCTTCCTGGATACCTGCAGTCGGTGGGAACCGCAGGCTTGACCCGTTCCAGCTCTGCTCACCGGTGCAGTCTGACCCGCTGCTCTTCCAACCCGCCTGTCAGCACCTCGTCTCCACGAGCCGCTGCAGCAAGCCGGGCCTTCTGAACTCGGCCCGCCTCCCCGTGAATTAGAACCCTTTGACGGGTTAATGCTCCGGGATGGGAACGCCGACGCTGGCTGGCAGCCGGGTTGGATCCACTGCGTCTCTCCCACATTAGGCATGCTTTCCCTGCACACACACACACTCCTGGGGCTGTCACAAGCGCTTTAAGTTATGAGCCAGCACTGTGGAGGACCTGTTTCTATAAAATCAAGTGCCCTGGACCAGTCAGCTGTTTAGTAACGAGACCATAATGTTGCAGGATGTACGATTGTGACACTGCTCATAATTCGTAGTGAGCTTGAGAGTCTGTGCCGACGATCCTCTGCTGCTGGAATCAGCCAAGGGTCAGGATCTGTACCGTCAAGGGGTCTGAGGAGACACTTCATGTTCAGTCCTCAGTCACATACATGCTCTCAGCGCTCTCTCTGGTTTATTTTAGACTCCGGTGATGCCAAACGGGCAGGATTTGTCCACCAAAGCAGCTGAGTGCACAGAATTAAAACCACACTTTAAGCAGCTGAAATGTTCAAGTTCAGATATAGATTTCATGTTTTCACAGATATGGAAGATTGAGTGTGAGTGAGTAATTATACAAGCGGTGAGCACTTTGAAAATGTCAGCTTAAGTTCAAGTAAATCCATGTTTATTTGGAGCATTTTTTTCTATTTTATGAAGATTTTCCTCCTCCTCTTCTTGAGCTGCGCTGTCTACCGTTGCCAGTTTTTTTTAGGTTTTTTTCCTGCGGCCAGATGAAAATGCCACAGGACCCACACAGGAAAGAAAAGTTGTCAGCGTGAAATGGAAAGGGATGGAAAAGCGGGCCTGAAGTTAAGGAAAAAGCCACTCTGCGCTTGAGGTTTTCCCTTTTTTCCAAGCCTGCATGGGGAATCAGAAGAGTTGGGACTAAAATTCACGCGGCCGTTTGCATGAACGCCACGAAACGTTACACGGTGTCCATGTAATAATTAGTCAAAAGTTACTGCCCCCTTGTTTAGTCCCGTGTTTTGTGTGTGTGTGTGTGTATTTTAATAGTGAGTCATGGTTAGACAAGTACACGCTTCCATGAGCAACAAAACAGCGCCATTATATATTTAATATAGATAGGATAAAAAAGAAATCAAACTTGTGTGGGCAATACTAAGTACCCCCATGATTCACAAGACTGTAGATCCACCTTTAACACAAGCGTTAACTTAAATTAGTCATTTCCTGTTTGAAGTTATCGATCTTTGACTTGGTCGTGGAGGAGCTTTGGTTCATTGGTTCTTCTATTTTCTTCACGTTTCTTCAGTCCATTGAGGATTTTAGGGAATTCACGTATGTGCAGCTCTTCATCACTGTTTCATTTGGATCGAGGTCTGGACTTCGACTTCGACTTTCCAAAACATGTATTTGCTTATTTTTCAACCATTCTGATGTAGATTTGCAAGTGTGCTTTGGATCCCGTCCTACTGTATGACCCGGTTCTGGGACAGATGTCGTCATGTTTGCCTCTGAAGGAATCTGGGAAACCGAGGACTTTGTGGTCGACTCATAGGGTCCGATTTACTAAAGGTTTGCGTGCGTAAAAACCTGTGCAAACTTGACAGCACCCGCAAACCAAAGTGCCAGCTGATCTACTAACAGCGTGCAAAGACGACTGCGTCTCTGAAATGCGCAAAATTGCACACGCAATTCATTTAGTACTTTTGCCCTGATGAATAATCAATATGGGGCGTACCCGGCAGAAATCCTAAATACTGGGAGGGGAAGATGCAAATTGCTCCATTTACCACACGCAATGAGATTTACCAAGCCTGAAAGTAATTGCGCGTATTGTGATTGCGTCTGTATTTAATACGTTCGAAAGGAAGGTGCTAATCTGCTGCTGCTGTTATTGTGGCAAGGAGGCGACATCCAAAATCAAAGAATATGCAGAGAGAGAGTCTTTATTCTGCTGCATGCTATTTTAAAAATGGTTGCACAAGTTTTATTAAAGGCCACTTTTTCTTTAGTTCTTCGCCTTATATCTTGCCACCTTCTTTTATTGTGCCCCCCTCCACTCGCCCACAAGCAGGCCAAGCCTTTGTGCCAAAACTTTGTATTTTATTGATTACTTATCTTATTGAACGTGAAATCATCCTTCGTAAATTACATTTAATTAAAACCCGTGCTTATTAATCACAAAACACAGGTTAAACATCATGACCAAATCCGCTCCGACCCGCTGTGTCAGGATCAGCGCAGAGACTGCAGCTTCGCCTGAATTATGGTTCTGTGTTAAATCGACGGCCATATGATGGTCCCGTCTGTCACACATTTACTGTCAGTGTTTGCTATATAATATATAATATTTGCAATATACTGTGGACATCTGAATAAAAACTTAACTCATAAATAGATGAATCAAAGCGCTCTCCAGCTCTGTGTCTGATGTCTTTTTCTCCTCAGATCATGCCGAGCACCGCCCGGTCACGCAAACCCGACCAATTCAATATTAAAATCAAATTCGGTCCTGTGGCCCGTTTCTCTATTTCGTATTTTTGATCTGTGCCTAAAATTGAAATATGAAAAACCAGACGTTTTTCCGTTTTTTGTGTTACCAACTGCATTTATTCTATCGCAGGTTTTCTCCCATATTGCGTTTCTTATGGTAATGTTTAAATGTATTTTCTGTAGTTCATTAATGTGTTTATTTGCCTCTTCCACTAATATCTCTAACTCGTTCAATTTCATTTTGCGCTTGTGACTTGTGACTGTGCTTTCCATCCACTCTCCATGGCGCAGAGTTTGCGCTCGCAAACCTTAAGACACGCAACACCTCATTTAAATACTGCTGTTTGCACCTGTTATCAATTGCGCACGCAATCTTAGTTGATCACCCGCAAACCACACGCAAACAGCACGCGCAAACTTTTTCAGTGCACACGGAATTTAGTACTCTTTATTTAGGATCTTAGTAAATCGGGCCCCTAGTGTTCAAGTGAATGTTGCATCTCACGCACACGTTGAGCTGTGCTGTCAGACACACAGTCTGACCATGGGGCTAATTTGCTGGGATCTCTACTACGGAGAAGATTTCCAACTGGTATCAAAACCTTTTAACTTGTTCTAAGGAGAACGATGAACTGTACCAAACTCACTTTATTCAAGATTCAAGATTATTTGTTGTCATTGTTCATACTAGCTGTAGTCACAACGAAATTATAGGTGCTTTATCGGAGCTGCTGGTCCTTATATAGATAAAGTGCAGAGAAAATGAAAGTAAAGTCAGCAAAATATAAATATAAATATGTAAGAATGAAAAAAAAAATAAATATATATATATATATATATATATATATATATATATATATATATATATATATCCATCCATCCATTATACCCACTTTATCCTTTGCAGGGTCATAGGGGTCTGCTGCAGCCTATCCCAGCTCATTTCAGGCGAGAGGCAGGTTCAACCTGGACAGGTCGCCAGTCTATCGCATATGAAGTGAGGAAAGCAGAGAGTAAAGCATCTTTCCCAAGGATGCACAAAAAAAAAAAGTGTATATATATATATATATAATGCTTCTGCTTCTCTAAGCCCATTGCTTGCATTGCTCAAGGATTGTTCATTAACAGCACGTGGTTGTAACTTGCCCTCTTAAATCCTACTGAAGCAGGAAGGAGGTACTTTGTATTGCCCACATGTTTTTTCTGTTTTTCTTTTTGGCTTCAATTATTTTTTTAAATGCCATTGTAGAAAAAGGTTTTATGTTATTGTTTGTCTGAAGTTGTATTTTCCTAATACTGAGATGATCCACTACAATCAGATGATGCACACACACACAGAACACAGCTTCAGTAAATGTACTAACATTTACTGGGCTGTATTTGCCTTTGTGCTGAATGTGTCATGGGAAAACACCAAATATGTACATTTGTATCTTTTTATTCCTTTAAGTAAACATTTCCCTGTATGTTGGGACCATAAAGCTGCCCGGGGGGGGAGGAGCATTCATCCTCCAGCATCCCAGTATCCTCTGAAGGAGCCATTGCTTGACCCTGACTTCCTGTTTGCAAATTTGAAATTATCTGTAGGCAGCAAGCCGTTTGATCTCTCTCTATTTCTGGTCCTTCCCTGAACAAATCTTTCTCCGCTGCACACAAGCCCTGTTTCATTCCAGCCAGGGGCAGAATGTAAACACCGCCTCTGCCCACAGCATGTGTGTGGCGTGTTTATTCTCGCCGGCCCTCGCATGCGTGGGCTACTTGTTTGGATTGGCATCCCACAAGTACATGCTTGTTTTTTTTTTGATTTTCCTCTTCCATCCCTCCGTACCCACTCCTCTGTCCATCATGCGTGTTTGTGTCTGTACAGTGCGGCGGCCGATTGTTCGTTGTTGTTTGTAATGCAGACATGCAGCATAGGCCCGTGTTTACACTGGCACCCACGCTGAGCCCCCCGCGGCAGCGGAAGCTCCCGGGCCAGAGGAAGTGCCGGTCTCCTTTGTGAGCCAGGGCCACTCCCGGATTAAGCGTATCGCACCCTAAATGCAGGCCCTTTCTCCGGGGGATTATCCCAAAGCCAAGGGGGTGCCCGCTCCCACTGGGGCCCTGTCACCCAAATTCAACACACTGTCACTGCGCTGCTCGTCGGGCCCCTCGCCAGCGCGGAGGACATGAGGGGGGACATTGTGGCCCTAGAGACAAAGCCAAAGTGATCAGCTTGTGTTACTGAGGGACCATAGAAAATGCATTTTGACACGGGGCTTCAAGTTGATCCAACTCGCTGCTGGACATGCTGAAAATATTCACAGGCGTCGCATTGTTGTGCTCGTACAGTAACGTTCAGGCATCCTGCTGCCGGAGCCCGCGCTCAGCCAGCAGTAAACTAAAGTGCGCTCAGATGATTTATTGGCAAAAATTGCTCAAATTTATTGCATCTGTGACACTATTAGTGAAGTAACATTCAACTGAGAAGAGAAACCAGACGGATAAATAAAACCTTCCTAATGATTTTGAATGCTGTTTACATTGTCGGATCAAGGCTGACACACTCTTTTTCCACCTTGTGGCTGAACCGAAACCTCAAACAGATGTTTTCAGCATTTAATAATGTAATGAGAGTTGTTTTTTTGTTTTTGTTTTCCATTGGAGAGAGTGCTTGACATGAGTTCAGTTTTAAGCTACTTGAACTTGCTTTGTTTGTTTGTACCAGTGATGCTGTGGGTTTTTTTTTTTTACATAAAAAATGAAGAAAGCCTAATGAAATGCAACATTTCAGTCCAGATTTCCATTCTTTTTTGTGCCTTTTTTCTCATCTTGCAGATATCTCGGCTCTGTTTCACAGTTCACTAATGTGCGCTCAGTAAAAAGACTAAAAATAATGAAGATAAATAACATCAGAATCAGAATCAGAAAAGGGTTTATTGCCAAGTTTTCACATGAGGAATTTGTTTTGGGGATTGGTGCAACACAATACAATTATTAAAAACAAATATATAAGAGATAAAATAAAATGAAATGTATAAACAATAAAAAGTATAAACAGTAAAATAAAATGTAGACCAGAAATGTACAAAATGAGGTTTTAAAGTGCCGGGTGAGTCTGTACAAAGGTGACTTAGGAACTTAGGATAGGTAAAAAGTATAGACAGAAATGTACAATGAGGTTTGTAAAGTGCCGGATATTGAGTCTGTGCAAAAGTTACAGGATTGGAATTTTTACGTTTGTAGATCTTGAATTTTGTATCATTACTCATTATGTTGTTCGACTTGGTATTTCATTGTAATCAAATCACTGTCTGCCTCTTCCTAAAGAGCTGCTGTGTCGTCATGGAAACACAGACAATGACTGCAGGGAGATGGTTGCTGTCATCATATTTAAAGATGCTCGATATGTCCTCGCCACATTAACATCTCTGCTCTTCATTCTTCATTGTCTTCTCATCTTCCTCCGGCACAGACCAGAGCATCTCTTTCTCTCTGAGGGCTTCATACATATTCTGGGCTGCATTAGAATACTAATGCGTCAGCGTGAATAGAGTAAAGATGTTGGGGCGGTGATGCTGCTCGACCCACCTCTCAATATGTGCGCTGTCTCTTCTGGGAGATCTAAATTGTCTGCCATTCGCTCGTTCCCGGCTGCTCTTTCTGCCCCGCTCTTGTTTGACTCCAGTGTAGGGCAGTTCGATTTTGCCCAAAAATAAAATCTTGATTTTTTTCTCTCAAAATCAGATTTTCGATTACGATTACGATTATTTTGTGAATTGACAAAAGGCAAATAAATGATTTCAAATATGCTGTTTTTTTATTGAACATTTGCCCCATTGGGCTTTAAGTGCAAACTTTGCTCTTATTAAACCAAAAATGAATGAATAAAGTGCAAAACTCTGTAAAATAAGTTGAACAAAAGTTTTAAAAAATATAATAAAATATAAAGTTTTATCTCTGAAAAAAAAAATCAGCAAATCAGCACTTGCAAACATACAGTAAGTTATATTTCCAATTAAATAAAACAAGACATTTTCTAATTAAACTAAACTGGGTCTTTGCATGCTAAATAATAATGCAACCCATGAAGGAGGTAGAGGTGTGTAATGTCAGTCATTACATAGTAGAATAGTTTTTTGCAAGGAACACGAGCCGGTCTACGGCATCTGGCTTGAGGGATGCCCGGTGGCATGTTACAACGCCCCCTCCTACACTAAAGAGCCTCTCTGATGGGGCACTTGTCGCAGGTATTGAGAGGTATTTCCATCAATCATTAATATGTGTGCAGACAAGGTAAAAAAAAAAGAAAAAAAAAATTTTTAAAAGTGAAAAATCGATTTTACGATTTTCACGTTTTAACATCGTTCTAATTACATAATCGCGATTACGATTTAAAATCGATTAATCGAACAGCCCTACTCCGGTGTATAAATCTCCCTCCTTGTGTCAGTAGTACCCTAGTTTTTTTCTTCTTCTGGATATTGGAAATATATTTTCCAGGGGTCTGCAGAAGGTAGAGATGTGAGTCCCAAGCCCAACCCCCCCCTCCCCTCCCTCCTCCTTTCAAACTTCAATTCCTCCTTTTCTTGGCCCGTGAACGCCAGCGCAGCCAATATTTGCACAGCTCTAAATCTTGGCCTGTTGAATGCTGCTGTTGTTGTGGAGGAGAGTGCTTGGCATCGTCACGGCAACATGCTGCGTTAGGGGGTAAGCTGGCCCCCTTGGAGGAGAACAGAAAATTGCTGGTATAGTTAAGATTATAATGAGATATATATTTACGGCCAACGCAGGCTGCACAAGTCCAGCCGCAAAGTTGAGCCCCTTTCAGCATATTTCAGCTTTTTATTTTCATGTTGGTTGATTGAAGTGTCAGTGTAATCAATACACCGCACACTCAACTGAAAATTCCAGGATTTGCGTTAAAGCAAGACGTGTTAAAGTATAAACCTCTTTAGCCTGCACAAAATGCCTCCCATTTACCTGTTTTACTCACTCATTTCATGCTCTAAATGTATTTGGCCCTCAAATATGACCAATAAAGACGGCCATCTTTCCCTCTAATAGCCTGTAACATCTTAATAAGCCCTTTTGCACCAATAGCTTTTCTTTTCAGGGTAAGTATTTACAAAATATGTTGGCTGAGAAAGGATTGGTCACACTTTACAGCAAGAAATAATGCATAGGATCTATGGATTTATACGCTCACAGCATGGTTGACCTCTGCATTAAAGTATCATAAAATTTATATTGAGGAGAAAATCCTCCAAATGTATCAAACAGATGAATTATTTGCAGGATTGAGCAAACATAGTGTTATACAGCTGTCCAGCATGACTTCCACCCATTTCGCTCCGCGTCTCCCCCTCGTTAGAGAATCCTCTACACATGAGCAGCCATTCCTGATTAGCCACACATTCAAGAAATGTCTGAAGCTTTCATGGGGCTTGTCTCAACCCAGCTGGTGCAGTCAAACCGTTTGGTTTTGGAGGTGGGATACGCTGCCAACGTCAGCCATTCTGGATGTACCATGTATAGCGGGAACAGATGATGTCTCTCTCTAAGGCGGAGATCAGTCCACCGCTCGGGGCCAGACCTGAACCCCAGTTCAACACGGACACATAAACCAAGAATCTTTTTTCCCCTGTTTTTTTTATTTTCTGGCAAAAAATGGTCACCGGCTGTCAAAATGCCGGGTGTCGGTGCTGATGAAGCTGGTATGTGAGGGTGGATGAGAAAAAGGAGATGAGAGTTTGGTGCTTTTTTTTTCAAATGGAAATTGGGAAAATGCTTCAGAATACAAAAAGAACATCTAAACCATTTAATCTGTGAGGATAATTGGAATAAAAGGGCTGCTATTTGCTTAGGAGCATAAACAGTGGGCTTGGGAGAAATGGGAGAAAGTCATGTAGTCTAAGGGGTTCAGATTTATCACATTCCGGGGTGATGAAGACCAGCACGTGAAGTGATCCATTCATGTTCCCTCGCAGGTCTGTAGCAGAGGTGGACAGAGTACTCGACCCCAGTACTTGAGTAAGAGTACAAATACTACTGGTCAAAATTTACTCCGTTACAAGTAAAAGTAGCTCAGTCAAAATATTACTCCAGTAAGAGTAGAAAAAGTACTTGCTTTTAAAGGTACTTAAGTATCCAAAAGTAAATGCTTTTAAATTTACTTTAAGTAAAACTAAGAGTAAGAGTAAATTTCTTATTTTCCACATCAGTAAATTACTATATTTTTTCTAAATTAATTTAAGGATCTTTTAACTCTTGTTTCTGAGAATTAACTCTTTGAAACCAGCTGCACTGATGTGCTGCTTTTAGAACCACAATGTTATATAAAACCTGCAGTCTTGACTTGTTGCGGCTCTGTCTTGACTTGTTGCGGCTCTGTCTTGACAAACGCAGGCTACTTTGGCGGTATCGTTTTGAGGAGGCTTGACGTATTTTTTGCTTTCCGTACATCCCAGTGGAGAGCGTGCACTGTGATAGGTCTCCTCCTTTGACAAAAACAGCTTGTGTCCAATAGGATTTTAGGGAAGAAGAAAAAAGAGCAGACCTGAAAGTAACAAGTACTTTTCAGCCTTACTAGAAATTTACTCGAGTAAAAGTAAAAATATTTGTCTTGGAAATGTATTCAAGTAATAGTAATAAGTACCAAAGAAATCTAATACTCAAGTAAAGTACAAATCCTCTGGATATGTACTTAAGTACAGTACTCAAGTAAATTTACTCCGTTACTGTCCACCACTGTAGTGGTAGTATCATGATTAGGGGTTACTTAAGCCGTTCAAGTCTAGTCTCAGCAACATTACATACCCAAAAATCGATGTTAATCATTACGAAGGAGTTTGATTTTCTTTATTTTTGTTGTCCTTAAAGGAAAAAAGATGACAAAGCCGGGATTCATCAGGATCCATCTCTAAAGAATTAGTTCAGGGACCACAAGGCACGGATTTGCCGTCACAGTCCAGGCCTGAACCTGACTGAGGGTCTTTGAAATATGCCGGAGAAGATTTTATCAGAGGTGTCAAAAGTATTCACATTCATTACTCAGGTAGAAGTATAGATACTAGAGTTTAAAAATACTCCTGTAGAAGTTGAAGTATCAACTCAAGTTTTTTACTCAAGTAAAATTATAAAAGTACTGGTTTCAAAACTACTTAAAGTATAAAAGTAAAAGTAATGTAAGGGGGAAAAAGCCATTAAGGACAAAAGCCATTGAAAATGAATGCATCTTAGTATAATGCAAATATATTAAAGAACCATATATGTGTACTATTGAGCATTAACATGTGTTTCAGAGAGCAGAAGATATGATGACTAGTTGCCTATAAGTATTGTAATGGTGCAAAAAGTCAAACTTCAGAGGCATGTTATCATTTATCCTAACCTTTATTGGAATGTACATCCAAGTTTAGTTGCAGGAATCTGAGGGAACGGATGTAAGAACAAAACTGGACAAGAACATCTGAAACAACCACAACCAAATTCACTCTATCCGGATGGAGCAATTTAACTGGATAGTTTTTTTTAAAGAAATTAAATAAAGTAACAAGGCTGTTTTTAAAATGTAAGGAGTAAAAAGTACAGATAATTGCGTGAAAATGTAAGGAGTAAAAGTACAGATAACTGTGTGAAAATGTAAGGAGTAAAAGTAAAAAGTCGCCTGAAAAATAATTACTCCAGTGAAGTATAGATAACCAAAATGTCTACTTAAGTAAGGTAACAAAGTATTTGTACTTCGTTACTTGACACCTCTGGATTATATACATATCATCTATAAAGCATCTTTTTTTGTAAATCAAAGTTTTTATTATTTTTTCATTATTGCAACATACAACAGACAACATGGAGGTCAAAAATAGCAATAATAGTAAAAAAATAAATAAAAAAATAAAATAAATCCGAAAAATCTGAAAATAAATGAACTAAAATTAAGATAGGCAGGTAAGTTGACAAAGGCAGGCAAATTAACACATCTGTCTTCCAAAAGTATTCAATTTTTCTTTTACCATATCATTTTCACAGTTTAATCTTCCCAGCATCTTCTCACACGCCACTGTCTCCATCATCTGTGTTTTCCACATACTCAGTGTGGGAGCTTGTGGTTCCTTCCAACACCTCAGAATAGTCCGTGCACATGTTATTAGGCCAGTTTTTAATACATCTATGAAGGATCTTGCTGAAAAGTTAATGCCGCTCTGGGTGAAGGTGACATTGCTCAAGCTGATCAAAGCAATGCCACAACAAAAAGATGCTGTAATAAAGCTAAAGGTAGCTCAACAAAATCTTAGTCTATGATTATTATTTTTTCTTTTTGGTCAGATATCGCAACTCTCTCACTGTTTTTGAGCGTCTTTCCAAAAATGCATGGAGAATCTATTCAAAATGTGAGCTTAGATTGCAGCCAACGCAGCGATGTAAGCCACCGTTGTGTTTAATATTTAGCTTGATATAACATTGTATTGGACGGTGTACAGAGAGAAGGGGAAATCTTGTGTGTGGGTGCCCATAAATCGAACCAAATAAGGACTTTAGGCAAATATCCTGCTTGATCCAAAACCCGGAGCTTCTGAGCCATACGAAGATGGGAGCGATTCGTTGATCCCAGAAATCCCCAGTGGCATGCAGACTGGCTCCTTCTCATCCAGCCACTGTGGCCACTGGATCGGGGCCCATCAGCGGCCAGCTCAACTGATCAACACGAATTGTTCCAAGCTACTGGAGATGTTGAATGTGCGTGAGAGCGCAGGCTTAAAGTCTTCTCTGCAGACTTATGGCTGACTTTGCCACTGAGTGATTGGGGAATCACGGCCTATTCCTCCATACCAGCTTTCATCCAAGTGAAAACACGGCATTAGGCCGAAATATTTTACTACGACCAACTTAAGCACCCAAGTTCAAGTCGAAGTCATCACACGGACCCAAGAGCGCTCGCTCGAGTCCGTATATGAGGCTGCAACGAAGAGTTCCTGGCAGAGGGGATTTCTGAGAAAAATATCCCCTTCTCTGCTTAGCAAGGCAGTAGTTTTTACTCTGGCGAACGAACTGTCAAATGTGCAAACACACAAAAGAAGAGAAGAAAAACAAAGTCAAGTAACAGATGAAAAATGAAGAACAAAACAGCTATTCAAATTAAATGCAGACTGTGTGTGTGTGTGTGTGTGTGTGTATGTGTGTGTGAATGACTTTCATGTCACAAACGCAGAAACAAAAAGATGAAAAATGGGAAGAAATAAACATCATGTGGCTGGCTGGGCCTCTTGTTTCATTTGGCAAAATGTGGCTCAGCACCATCGCAGCCCAGTCATTACCCAGGAATCCAGCGTTAGGAAAAAGAAAAGCAGGCCTCTCCTTCCTATTTGTTTTCCTCTCCTCAGACTTTTTTTTCTCGCCCTCTGTCCCTCATTGTCTGTTCTGCTGCTTGTTCTGTTATTTGAGGACGTTTTCGTGGCAGTCCTAACTCACTAACAAAAGGCTAAAGTGTCCAGCGGGCTGCATAGATGGGCTTTTTTATCCCGTTTGAGGTCTGAGACTATCCCCCCGTTGGCTTGAGCGTGGCTGGATCCTAAGTGCAACCACTTCGCGAGGCACCAGATAATTTGGGGTTGGTGTACTTGGAGAATTCTGGTGGCCGCGGATGTAACATGAGAAATAATAAGGCAAAAACCCGAGCCGCACTGCAGCGGGAAAGGAAGTGTTTTTGGCCTTTAGTCCAATTATTGATATTATTTTTTGTGAAATGGGTTCATTTGTGGTGAGGTTGAGGATCCTCGGAGTGAGCCATGGCGGTCTGTGGCCTCGGGGTTTTACTGTTGGGTAAACAGAGCAGGGAAGAAGATGGTCTACGCCACACATGAAGGAAAACCAGAGAAACTTCAGCCTCTCGATCTCGAGCGTCTGTGGAAAACGATCTTCCAAACGGCCTGGAAGCCTCAGCGCACAGACCTCGGTGGACGGAGGAGTGGAAGGAGCACGGGGTTGAGATGTCTCCCTTGGATACAAATATTATTGTGTTTTACTCAGTACTCGAGTTGTAAAAGAAAATCAGGGGGGATGGTGAATTTTATCATATGGGGACAGATAATTTGTGCTGATTACAAATAATATAATATATTACAAATAATAGGACTGACTAAAACACCTGCAGAAATACTGCAGGAATGACATAGCAGCAGTTAAATGGAGCCTTCTGTAAGCTTTAAATATCCACTGGGCTTACATCAAATACATCAAAACACAACAATAAAAAACAGTTTTCTGAACTTATCAATATGCCTCTGTCCTTCACAGGATAAGTAAAATGGATCACTGCAAAAACTCAAAATCTTAACAAGAATATTTGTCTTATTTCTAGTTAAAATGTCTCATTTTAGTAAAAAAAAAAAAAATCTCATTACACTTAAAACAAGACTCATCACTGGAAAAAACAGCAATTTTCACCTGTTTCAAGTAGATTTTCACTTGAAATAAGTAGGAAAATCTGCCAGTGGAACAAGATTTTTTTGCTTGTAATGAGAAGATAAATCTTGTCCCACTGGCAGATTTTTCTACTTATTTCAAATGAAAATTTACTTGAAACAGGTGAAAATTGTCAAATAAGTAATTTTTCTGGTGATGACTCTAAATGTTGAAATAGCAGTAAAACCACATTCATTGATGAAATGACATAAGGGATGGAAAGGGGGATGGCAGTTTTACAGGGGGGATGATTTTGACCGTTTTTATTTCAGGGGGGATGCCATCCCCCCTCATCCCCCCTCAACTCCAGTACTGGTTTTACTTGTGTAATTCTATTTTTTTTTTATGTACTTACAAAGAAATACGCAGAGTAAATTAGACAGAGACAGTTGTGCATGAGCTGCTTTGTCTCTGGCACCACACTGGAACCACATTTTTGTTGCTGGGATGGAGATTAGCATCGTAAACGAGACACCGAAACTCTTCCCTCGTTCACACTCGTTCACAGGAGGAGACTTATTCCTTATACTTCCACGATCGCACCCATTTTGTAATTTCAGAATACCTTGTTAAAATTTTGGCCACGCTTTTTCTTCTGCGTTAACCTGTGAGCTTGCACGTGCACGTCTCTGAAAGTGTCCATTCACATTACCTCACCCTCCGACAGAAAACCTCCTCCCTTCTCAAGCGTTTGCTCTTAATTCTGCTTTGGTACTTTGAAGCAATTGGCTCTCAGACAGGACGAGCTTAATTCCTGGCTCGCAAAGGTGACTTTCCATCACCGTGACGTGTGTCTCCAGACAGAACCGGCCTCCACTGGCGGGTTCTCAGCCCCCTCCCCCGGCCCTCCGTCTGGAGGTGAGATACGGGGCTGTGGTCAGTGTGCGGCCGAGCGAGAGATCGTTTTCACACTGCAAAAGCTCATTTCTAAGACGATGAAAAAATACACTATTCTAGACATTTTTACTTGTTTTTAAAATTAAATTGATTAAATTAAATTAAATTATTTTTTATAAATTTTTTTAAGCCAATTTTTCACAGATTTATGCTCAACTTGAGCATAACTTGGCTTCTATTTTATTTTTACTGTTAATATATATATAATTTTTTTTTGTTTTATTATTTTTTTCTAATTTATGTTTCATCATTTCCTTTTAACATTTTTGTCCTTGCAATTTAAGTCGATTTTTGCTGTTTGTATGCTTTTATTTTTGTTTTAGTAGCTATATTAGCTATAGTAGCTATTTTTTTTATTGTTAATTTGGGGATATTTTTTGTTTCAATTTCCTTTACCTTGTACAGAACTGTGTGAGGTTGTTTTAAATGTGCTAAACTTTATTTGACTTGACATATTTTTGGTTAAAATGAGACAGTTTTGACCATTTATATGGCATATTAGGCTTATTAGTTTTAAACAAAAGAGAGGATCTCTCCACCTGGAAATTATGAGAGAATCTGATTCATAAAAAGGGTCAGTTTCAGAAAGATGCTGCTGTTGTTGTTGGGGATCTGAAGTTTGGTCACCCCGGCATCAACATTTGTATAAATGTGAATAACAAAGCCAAGAGAAGCTGTAAAAATTTCCAAAAGGCAACAAATTACAGATGAGACATTCTTATAACATGTAAAAAAAACCATCGTTTACACTTTCAGAATAACAGAAAAGGAAAAAAAGTTTGGACACCCTGCATAGTTAATCCCTTGTACCGCCTCCTTTGTCAAGTATCACAGCTTGTAAGCACTTTTTATAGCCAGCCAAGAGTCTTTAGATTCTAATTTGAAGTAATTTTGCCCATTACGCACTACTCTTTTAAGGTCTCTCCACAGATATTCAATTATGCTGAGGTCGGGTGAAGGCCATGGCAAGACCTTCAGCCTGCTCTTGATGTTAACTAATCATGGATTTTGAGATGTGTTTAGGCTCATTATTCATTTGCAGAGGTCATCCTCTCCTAACTTCATCTTTTTCACCGACGATCTCAAGTTAGCGTCCACAATGTGCTGGAATTTAGTTGAAATGTTCCCTGTACCACTGGCTGCAATACAAGTCCACAGCATGATCGATCCACGTCCACGCTTAACAGTTGGACAGATGTTCTTTTCATGAAATTCTGTTCCCCTTCTTCTCCAACGTACCATTCATTCTGACAAAAACTTCGACTTTAACCTCATCGCTCCACAGGACTTGTTTCTAAAATGCATGAATCTTTTTCTGGATTTTTGTGATGAGGACGAAGGAGAGGTTTTCTTCTGATGAGTCTTCCAGGAAGAGCATATTTGTACAGGTATCGCTAGTTTTCCCACGACTCCAGTGTCTTGCGGATCTGGAGGGATCGTGCAGTCAAACAGGGATTCTGACCAAAGGTGTCAAGTAACAAAGTACAAATACTTCGTTACCTTACTTAAGTAGAAATTTTGGTTATCTATACTTCACTGGAGTAATTATTTTTCAGACGACTTTTTACTTTTACTCCTTACATTTTCACACAATTATCTGTACTTTTTACTCCTTACATTTTAAAAACAGCCTCATTACTCTATTTCATTTCGGCCTTTAAAAAAAAAACTATGCAGTTAAATTGCTCCATCCGGATAGAGTGAATTTGGTTGTGGTTGTTTCAGATGTTCTTGTCCAGTTTTGTTCTTACATCCGTTCCCTCAGATTCCTGCAACTAAACTTGGATGTACATTCCAATAAAGGTTAGGATAAATGATAACATGCCTCTGAAGTTTGACTTTTTGCACCATTACAATACTTATAGGCAACTAGTCATCATATCTGCTGCTCTCTGAAACACATGTTAATGCTCAATAGTACACATATATGGTTCTTTAATATATTTGCATTATACTAAGATGCATTCATTTTCAATGGCTTTTGTCCTTAATGGGTTTTTTCCCCCTTACATTACTTTTACTTTATACTTTAAGTAGTTTTGAAACCAGTACTTTTATACTTTTACTTGAGTAAAAAACTTGAGTTGATACTTCAACTTCTACAGGAGTATTTTTAAACTCTAGTATCTATACTTCTACTTGAGTAATGAATGTGAATACTTTGGACACCTCTGGTTCTGACTAGCGTTTCTCACAATCCTGCGAGCTCAATCATTTGTTTCTTGGTTTTCCAGATCTTGCTTTGCGAGCCGTTTTTTCAGTTTCCGGGTTCTAAGCAGCCGGTTAGAGCAACCCAGGGTGCTGATTGTTGGGGCAAGGTCGGCTGGGTCTGGGTATTTAAAAACCTTTCAAATTTGCATCACCTGGTGTTTCCTCACGATGATTGAGAACGAGCCCTGACCCTGTCAGCTTAATTCAGGTCTCAGCTTTCCAAAGGGGGCGATACAAGGTATTAACTATGCAGGGTGCCCAAACATCTGCTGGGGCCTTTTTCTGTTATTTTGAATGTGTAAACTATGGAAATAATAACCATTTTTATGGGAATGTTTCATCTGTAATTTGATTTTTCAGCTTCCCTTAGCTTCATTATTCACATTTATACAAATTTTGACCCAAAGGGTGCCCAAATGTTTTGTCAAATATTGCAATCTGCAACTAAAACAAGGTCCTTGTATTTGATAACATAGGAAACACTTAATTTAGTCCTTGAATCCATCTGCACCCTGATGTTCTTGAGCAGGTACCAGACCGGACCACCTTTAGACTCCCTTCAGTGGATGCTACTCGTGAACGCTACAAAACTCTTCCCAAACTGAACGTGACTCATGTTTTGCTTCACCTGCTGCACCAGACGTGGTTGGAGTCACCGTGGATAACGTTTACAGCAGACGACTCTCACTTACATTTAATTAGGCAGCTGTGGGGTCAAAGGTCGTTCACTTTGGCTTCACAAATTCTCTGCTGTTGCCAACCCAGCCTGGGCTTTTTCCAGCTGAAATATAAAATTTTTAAAGTAACCAATGCTTTAAGTTAGCAAAGATACAGCCGTGTCCAAAAGAAAGCTCAACCCCCTTCTTAGGTTTTACATATCCAGAGTTGGGTAGTAACGAGTTACATTTACTCCGTTACATTTACTTGAGTAGGTTTTGGGAAATGTTGTACTTTTAGGAGTAGTTTTGAATCACTATACTTTTTACTTTTACTTGAGTAGATTTGTGAAGGAGAAACTGTTACTCTTACTCCGCTACATTAGGCTACGTTGAGCTGTTACTTTTCTTTTAATCCTCCGCGTACGCGTCAATCTCATGACATCACTGAGTGATTCTTTGGGAAAAATGTTTGTTTTTGCATGTTTTGTCACATTTACACAGACTCAAACACACACAGAGTTTCTATGAGTTCATGGGCTTGTTCTAGTTCTGCCTGGTTAAAAAAGAAATCTACAAAGGCTTGAAATGTTGTGCTACTTGTGCTTAATTTATTTTTGTATTGTTATTATTGTATTTATTTATTAAAGTACTTGAATTTACTTTAAGATTATTTTAATTTAAGCTATTTTTAATTTTTTATTAATTTTAATTTATGTTATTATTTTATTGATTTAATTTACCTGAAAATGATTATTTTGTACTTTTGTCTGTTTGAATGATTGTGTTAAAAAAGATAAATCAGACGTTACTCAACAGTTACTAACTGAGTAGTTTTTTCACCAAGTACTTTTTACTTTTACTCAAGTAATTATTTGGATAAATACTTTTCACTTCTACTTGAGTCATATTATTCTGAAGTAACAGTACTTTTACTTGAGTACAATTTTTGGCTACTCTACTCTGTACATATCACAAAAACCGGCCTGGTCCTCCGTAGCTCCTGAACACAACGTAAGCTCAGATGAACAACAATATATGACTATACCTACAGAGTATTGTTATTCATAAAAACTAAATTGAAATGCAAAGGCAGAGCGTGAAAAATAGGGAATCAACAGTATGTGGAGCCACCTTTGGCAGCAAAAGGTTGATGTAATCCTTGTCTGCATGACGTTATCAGATCTCCCACATCGTTAAGGAATTTTGGCCCACTCTCCATCACAACATTGTTTTAGCTCATGGACCATTGGGGGAATTTAATCAATGCTCGGCTCTCTGATCGTCCAGCCACAGCGTTTCAGTCAGGATAAGGTCTGAACTTTGACTGGGGCAGCATGCAGGGGGACCTGAACACAGGAGACCATGCAGGCGGGAGAGCAGAGTCCTTTATTAAACCAGAGACTCTGCCAAACACAGAGAGCCGACAGAAATCAACCCAGTCTCACATAAAAACGTACCCTGCCTACGTTGGTCCAAAGTGCAAAAATGTAGAGGGGTCACAATAATAGCCCTTGAATTGTATAACTGTTACATTTTTCTGACTATTCGTTTTGCGTCCAAGTCACGTGACTTTCAAAATTCTGGCCGTGACACCAAAAAAACATGGCGGACATTTCTAATTCTTTTGTTAAAAAAATCAATATTTTGAGCTAGTTTCTGCATAAAAATGCGTTTTGATTACATTTCTAGCGAGAAATATATATTTTACTTTCATAATATTCACTCAGTGAATGTACAAAATCACTCGCTTGCTCGTTGTTGCAAAGTCTTTTCAGATCTCGCCAGAATAATGTGAAACTGCAACGTTTTCAACCTGATCATCAGGTTGGGGAATTCCCTGGGCATCCCCTCTACGTCATAGAGGGATGAGATCCTGATCACGTGACTAGTGCCTCGACGTGGACGTGGAAGTAAACGGTTAAATATGTTGTGCTTTTGAATCATGTTTTTTGATGTCACGGCCAGAATCTTGAAAGTCACGTGACTTGGACGCAAAACGAATAGTCAGAAAAATGTAACAGTTATACAATTCAAGGGCTATTATTGTAACCCCTCTACGTTTTTGCACTTTGGACCAACGTAGGCAGGGTACGTTTTTATGTGAGACTGGGTTGCAGAAACAGAGGAGCCACGCGAGGCAGCACGGTAGACCTGCTGACATGAGAAAGAGACACATACTGTCCACACGAAGGGTGACAATAAAACATTAAAGCAAGTCAAACCAGAAGTCACATCCAAGGGTAAAGTACTGTAGTAAGTTATCTAGGGCCATTTTCTACACCTGATGGTGTGATGTTGAGGCAAACCTGCTTAATGTCCAATCCTGGGAAGATTGGCAGTTGTTTTGAATGTTTTATACTTATAATAATCTTTCTTCAATCTGTTTACAAATGGCCTTATCACCATTCCCAAATGAATGGGCACTAACACATCTTTGAGTTCATTGCTGATATCTTCTGTCCTTGGCATTGTGTTAGCACACACCGTTAAAAAACAAAAAAAAACAGGACAAATAATGACTGTGGAATATGTCATTTGTCGCTGTTCAACTGAGAGACATTTTGTTTTTCTGATTTTAAGACCTCGTAATTACCTTTATTTACAGCTGATGACGTATTAAATATCAGCCAATCACGTCTCAGTCAAAGGTGTGTACTGTAATGTGTAAAAGGCTGGAAAAAGGGGTTGAAACAAGGGTTTAGACTAGAGGCAGCATTAAGAAACTGTCTTCTTTCAAATCTGAAAAGGGAGAGTATCTGGTAAATATCAAGATTACTGAAATCTCCAAATCTGCAAAACTGTATCAGGAAAGTTTGGGCAGTAATTCAGTCTATGACAGGAAACTGAAAAGTGCTGTTAATGAATGAATGAATGAATAAGTGAGTGAATGAGTGAATGAATGAATGAATGAATGAATGAATGAATGAATGAATGAATGAATGAATGAATGAATGAATGAATGGATGAATGAGTGAATGAGTCAATGAGCGAATTAATGAATCAATAATGAATGAATGAATGAATGAATGAATGAATGAATGAATAGTTTATTTATATTATGTTACATTACATTACGTTACATTACATTATATGCAACTTAACTTGTGTGCATGTAACTGACAAAACATGATCATACATATTTACACTAATCAGTTTCACACAATAAACAATAACACAATTTCTGTGTAACCAGAAAAGGAGTAGGCTGAAGCCGAAGCTTATTTTTGCCTATCCTGTACCTTTTCATTTAATTTCATTTCATTTCATTTATTCCATTCATGGTATATATTCTTAATAATGTTGTACAAAATTCCATGAAGTACACATTATCACCATGTAAGAAAAGGAGCAGGAAGAAGAAAACTTATGATACCTGCCCCTCTCTGTTAATACCATTACGTTGACTTACTGAACACCAATCTATCTATACACATATTTATAACAAGAAAACAAACAAAAATACCACTCTTCTATCTATTTTTTCTCTTTCTCCTTCTTCTATTTTGTAGGCACTTATCTTTTCTTTTTTAAACATTTTCTTAAGCTGACACAAACTTGTGCAACTTTTCAGTTCCTTGCTTTGTCCTTGCCATATTTTTACACCTGTAACAGAAATACACCTTTGTTTTATGTTTAGCCTTGCAAAAGTATGAAGTTTGAAATCAAGTTTAAGTCTGTTATCCTCATCATCCAATCTGAACAAATTTTGTAACTGTTCTGGTAACGATCCATTTTTTGCTTTAAACATTATTTTTAAAGTTTGAAGTTCAAATATATCCGCCATTTTCAACAAACCTGACAAAATAAATAATCTGTTTGATGATTCTCTGAAGCCGACCCTGTGAATGACTCTCACTGCTCTTTTCTGTAGCACAAACAGAGGAGAGATGTTACTTACATAGGTATTACCCCACACTTCCACACAATCATTTAGATATGGCAAGATAAATGTACAATACAGAGTTCTTAGTGTGTTAGTATTCAAAATAAACTTAACCTTATTCAAGGTACCTTCCAAAAGATAACCCAGTTCATCAGTGATACAAAAGAAAAGAAAGAAAAGAAAGTTTACTCTAAATCGCTCTGCATAATTAAATTATATTCAAATAATTTTGCATTGTTATATATAAACATCAGGGCTAAACTGCTACCTAACAGTTGCTATCATGTTAATCCTGCAGGCTCTGGCTACTCCGGTCAGGAGTATCTGAGTCACTGCTGCGGGGGGAGTGGACGTGGGGTCAGTGTCAGCCTGGTCACACCTCACTCCGTCCAGCGTGGGCACATGTAGCGTGGCACATTCTCACTTCTCCAAGAGAAAGAGGAGGAGACAGAAGAGAGACGCTGTCCACCGGTCAGGAGCAAGGCTGTGAGGTTGGAGCTGTTGTCAGTCACATCCCTGGGTGACAAGAATGACCTTTTTTTCTAGGGTGGATGCAGTTGGTGTGGTTGTGTGGGGGAGGGTTGCTGGGGCTTGTCAGTCAGAAGGGGTGACAGACAGGCTGGGCGATGGGAACGGGGGGACAGAGGCCATCCGGGGCCTTTTTCATGAGTTATCATGGGGGTCTTTTGTTGGTTTATGAAACAGCTGAACCCCCCCCGCATCCACCATCACCCCATGGACAGGAAACGATCTGGCAGATGAATGGAGAGATCATGAAGTGAGGCAGGCTGGGGGGTGGAGGAGGGCCAGACGAGCAGGAGGTGGTGTGGGTGAACTTGACAGTTTGGGATGAGCATTCAGACGCTGGAATAAATCCCACTGATCCCATCTTCATCTGCAGAACGATCTCAGTCCTGTGTTTTTCTGCAGCACTCATGCATGCAAGTATGTCTGTTTTGCAAACTGTGGCTTCTCTATTCTCTCTGAATTTTGTCGTGCTGTGTTTAAAGCCCCCAGTCTAATGACTGGCACTGCCTTAAACTCTACTGTGAAGAGTGATAATGACCCATTCTAGCAATATTTTTCAAATGACACCACTAAATGTAATACAAGATGCAGCTTTGCCTTCTCCAGAGCCCATCAAGCCATCTTAGTATTGCAGACAGACACTGAGTCTGACATATGCTGCGTGCATTTGTTCCTATTCCTTTTAATAAAACTGTCTTTTGTCATGTCTCCCCTCCCCAGCAGCAAAGCTGTTGGTAAACAGATCATGTAGCACTGCAGCAGCGAAGAGCAGCCAGTTAACGTGACAATAGAGACTGATAGAGAAGTTAGCAGGGGGGGTGGTTGACAATTAGGGTTGCCACCCGTCCCTTGAAATACGGAAATGTTCCGTAATTGGGAATTAAAAGTTGCGTTCCGTATTGAGCCAAAAGAGACACATATTATGCTCTCATTTATTTATGTCATAACATACAGATGAAAGTCGGAAAATTTGAATATATTGCAAAACTTCATTTGTAGTAAAAATCAACTTATGGTGAAACAAATATATTATTTCCCACTACATGCAAAGTGAGATATTTCAAGCCTTTATTTGTTATAATTTTGGTGATTATGGCTCGCAGTTTATGAAAACCCCAAATAAAAAATCTCAAAAAATTAGAATATATTATGAAATCAATAAACAATTCAATCATCAAAATTATAACAAATACAGGCTTAACATATCTTGCTTTGCCTGTAATGAGACTTTGTAATATACATGTATTAGTTTCACCTTTTAAGTTGAATTATTGAAATAAATGAACTGTTACACCATATTCTTCACCTGTAGGCTATAATATATTCTACATCTGGGCTGAGGAGGTGTGGGCATACAGAGCAGAGGAGGCTATTTCAGTTGCTAGTATGTTTGGCTGTCTGTACAGTCATGCAAGTTCAATGCTATTAAAGCACTTTAAATCAAAGCGTTTTGTTTTTTCATATAAAATAAATACATTTCTATGCATTTTAGAAGTTTTGGGGATGTCCCTTTTTTTGCCTCTGCGCTGCTGAAATCGGGGTGTCCCTTATTTCTATTTCTGAAAGGTGGCAACCCTATTGACAATCATTGTTTGATTTAGGACAAACTTTAGGCAGTGTAACGTGTGTGACTGCCTTCTTTTCAGAAAAAAAAATCTGCAATACAGCGGAAAAGTCAGTTTATCTGAACCTGCCTTCATTTTACGTCCACTATTGACACAAAGTTTTAAGTTTTCAACAGCTCTCCAAGTGGGAGCTGAAACAAAACAACAAAAGATATGTCATCCTAAGGCATGTATGTGGAAAAATAACTTTAAACTCCCCTGCAGAGCTGAAATGCAATCCTTGTTTCAGCGCACACGGAGCTGAACGCTGGCGCGGAGCTGACTTGTGACCCCTGAGTGAAGGCAGTGAAAGTGAGCTGTGTGTGTGTGTGTGTGTGTGTGTGTGTGTGTGTGCGTGCGTGCGTGCGTGCGTGCGTGCGTGCGTGCGTGCGTGCGTGCGTGCGTGCGTGCGTGCGTGCGTGCGTGCGTGCGTGCGTGCGTGCGTGCGTGCGTGCGTGCGTGCGTGCGTGCGTGTGTGTGTGTGTGTCTGTGGTCGGTTTGAGCCAGGCTGTGCTGTCTGGATTCAGGGCCAGGGCCCCGGTACTATGAGTCTGCATGTCTGGGACTGGGCGTCCTCCTCTATCCAGGCTGGCTTATTTATGACTTAAGCCTGGCCCGGTCCAGCAGCCAGAGACAGTGATGAAAGGACGGGCCGGGGTCGCTGCGTAAACCCGCCGAATTCCTACTCACACAAGAACTCTCTCTGATACACGTTCACATGAAACAACACACACACACACACACACACACACACACACACACACACACACACACACACACACACACACACACACACACACACACACACACACACACACACACACACACACACACACACACACACACTTCAGATAAGGAGATGGAAATATCACCCATGATGTCATATATCAGAAACTGAGTGCCAGGCTGCAGAGTCAGTGTTCTTTCCCTCCTTTTTTTTTTCTTTCTCTGTCCTTGGTTTCGAGCGCTCTTTTACAGCTCAGTGGAAAATAGGGAGGCTGCCGGCTCACACGGACTGCACCGAGAGCTGTTGTTGAACACGTTTGTATATTTTGTCTGAAGTAGAGTGCTTAAACTGCTTGATCCAGAATATTTCGTCAGGTCTGGTTTCAGGGAGAATCAGTCTTGTGCTGTCTGGCTGGGGGCGGGATGGGGGGGGGCTTTTACTGTAAACTTAACAGTTTAAAAGAAGAATTGCTCAACAACCATCAACGTTGCCATTTTCAGTCCATTTTCAGCTCAGCTTTGAGGTGTTCGTGTGGAGGATTTGAGTCTGAGAATGTTTCTTACCTGGGACCCATTTTACCCTGACGTGAGACACTGTATGTGTTTTTAAAATGCTGATACACATGAGGGCAAAGACAAGAGTACATACTGAGTACTAGGGATGGGCGGTATGGACTAAAAAATGTATCACGATCATTTCTGGCATTTATCCCGATAACGATAAAAATGACGATTAAAAAAATACAAATTCAACTCCACCTTTGTAACTATAAATCTATCTCGCTCTCAGATCCACCATGTTTTGTTACACAAAAACGTCATCAACGGGAATTTATCCTTTTTTCTTTCTTTCTTTCTTTCTTTCTTTCTTTCTTTCTTTCTTTCTTTCTTTCTTTCTTTCTTTCTTTCTTTCTTTCTTTCTTTCTTTCTTTCTTTCTTTCTTTCTTTCTTTCTTTCTTTCTAGCTCATTTCTTTCTTTCTTTCTTTCTTTCTTTCTTTCTTTCTTTCTTTCTTTCTTTCTTTCTTTCTTTCTTTCTTTCTTTCTTTCTTTCTTTCTTTCTTTCTTTCTTTCTTTCTTTCTAGCTCATTTCTTTCTTTCTTTCTTTCTTTCTTTCTTTCTGGCTCCTTTCTTTCTGGCTCCTTTCTTTCTTTCTTTCTGGCTCCTTCCTTCCTTCCTTCCTTCCTTCCTTCCTTCCTTCCTTCCTTCCTTCCTTCCTTCCTTCCTTCCTTCCTTCCTTCCTTCCTTCCTTCCTTCCTTCCTTCCTTCCTTCCTTCACATACGTAACACAGAACCATAAATTCGACTTTACACAAAAACGTTTTTACCGTGAGATGACAAATTCTTACCGTGGGGAATTTTTTTGACGGTATATCGTGAACGGTAAAATATCGCCCATTCCTACTGAGTACTCTTTCTTATGTTCAAATAGCAAAAACTGCAGCTCCATAGGAAAGCCCCAGCTCCTCTTTTCTTTCTTCATTTCCTTTCGTCCTGCAGACTTCTCTCGTTATGTTTGAGGATGCAAACTTGAGTCTTGCATCACTGCTCGGCGCCCTTGCTCTTTAGTGAACAAAGAGGTTGTAAACGGTTGCAGCACAACACCTCAGCAGCAAAACCGGGTCCGTCACTTTACATCATTTACATTTCTTTTTAAGTGAGGGTTTGCTTCCTTTCTTTTTTTTTTTTAATGGTTAAATTCCATGGAAATTGGACGGGCTGGCAAAGCAGAGGTGGATGTAGAGTGCGGATGGAGCACATTCCAGGGGAAAGCTGCGTAAATCCCTCCATTGATTTGGTGCGAAACCCTCATGACCTCTGGAATACATTAGCAGATTAGCCGCGGAGGCCTTGTGCGCACGGCCACCGGCCCGCTCAGACAGCACAGTAGCTGCAGTCTGCCCGCGCGGCGCGGGGCCCGCGAGCACCGAGATGGGCCCACACCCGCTCCCATCGCTCAAACACCAGCTGCAAGAATGTGTGATTGTTCTTCGTGGGTGTACTTCTTGCTGTCCAGAATGGAGAAGAAAGAAAATCTTGAGCTTTCTTGTGAAATCCTCCTTAAACTTCCCTCTTCACAGATCTAAAGTGAAGATCAGAAGCGGCCCTCTAAATCTAGAAATTTTAAGTGGATTTTGAGTGGATGAACAGATTATTGGCGTCACAACCTGACAGCAGACCCTCCTTGTGAATCCCGACGCCAGCTTTTCCGTCGGATCGTAACCTTTCAGACATGTGCTTTTCATAACATTATAAGCCCTTATAAAAGGTAACGGTCTGTTAATGGATCGTACAAGTGGCCATTGACCTGTTTTTGTGCATGTGTGTGTTTGGATGTGTGGGCCTGGTTTGGGGTGAGTGAGGGGTGGCGCTCCGGGTCAAGGGACCAGGCATCGTGGTCACAGGCGACAAGTGCCACCAGGACACACACACACACACACACACACCCCTGCACCCCCTCCAGAGAGGACACATGGCCTCCCTGCTCCACAGACGGCCAGCCTGACGCCCAGATGGCTCCTCACTCACTGTCCACTAAGCATGACCTGGAAGAAATAAAACTGACTCTACCCCTTCTGTACGGCTACATTTCCATCATATGAAAATGTCAGAAATGACAAAACAAACAGCAGTAGTTATTTATATATAGCCTACTGAATTTTCTTTTTTCTTTTATTTAAACACGTTTTTTTCTAAATAATTAAAAGTGATAACTGAGCAGAGGTGTCAAAAGTATTCACATTCATTACTCAGGTAGAAGTATAGATACTAGAGTTTAAAAATACTCCTGTAGAAGTTGAAGTATCATCTCAAGTTTTTTACTCAAGTAAAAGTATAAAAGTACTGGTTTCAAAACTACTTAAAGTATAAAGGTAAAAGTAATGTAAGGGGAAAAAAAGCTATTAAGGACAAAAGCCATTGAAAATGAATGCATCTTAGTATAATGCAAATATATTAAAGAACCATATATGTGTACTATTGAGCATTAACATGTGTTTCAGAGAGCAGAAGATATGATGACTAGTGTCAAAGCTGATTTATGTTTCCGCGTTACACCAACCGAAACGCGCGCGTCGCCGCGTACTCTACGCCGTAGGCTGTGCCGTGCCCTACGGCGTAGTCTCTGCGTCGATTTAACGCAGAACCATAATTCAGGCTTCACCCGTTACCGCAAATCTTCACACACTCCTCAGCAGAAATGTTTCTACAAAACGGCAAGATATAAATCTACACTTTTTACACAGAATGGAGAAAACACAATAGGTTTCAAAATATCTAGCTCCCATTGGTCGTTTATATCGTTGAAAGAAAATAGAGGTTATAGTAAGCTACGTGAAAAGGAGTTCTTTGTATCTGCACTCAATTGCTGTTCCTGCGGAAGACCCGGATGTCTGGCACAGTAGAATTGAAATTGAATTGCAAGAACTGAATTTGAATTGTGAGAACTGAATGTAGATTCAGTTTTTCAATGCAAGGATTCAAATTAAACAATACAAATTCAAATTATGTGATTCAGATTCAGTTTTTTGATGAAATTATTCAAGTTGAGCAATTCAAATTCAAATATAAATGATTCAAATTCAGTTTCTAGTGGCACATATTTCTGCCCATAAATGTACATCCAAGTTTAGTTGCAGGAATCTGAGGGAATGGATGTAAGAACAAAACTGGACAAGAACATCTGAAACAACCACAACCAAATTCACTCTATCTGGATGGAGCAATTTAACTGGATAGTTTTTTTTAAAGGCTGAAATGAAATAGAGTAACAAGGCTGTTTTTAAAATGTAAGGAGTAAAAAGTACAGATAATTGCGTGAAAATGTAAGGAGTAAAAGTAAAAAGTAAAAAAAAAAAAATTACTCCAGTGAAGTATAGATAACCAAAATTTCTACTTAAGTAAGGTAACGGAGTATTTTTACTTTGTTACTTGACACCTCTGTAACTGAGGTCCAGGTGCTTGGTCAAGTCCTCGTTCCCTCCTGATGTTTGCACCTCTGGCTCGTTTGCGGGAGACGTTTCACTGCTCTTCGTGCCCCATGTGAGAGTTTGTTTTTTTTTTCCCCTGAAAGCGTTTCCCCGCCCTGCGACTCTCTGCCCCCTGGTTAATGTTTACGCCATGCCTGATTTGGCTCTTCTGAGTAGCGCGAGATAAACAACAATTGATAAGCGCTATTAGCACATCAGTGCTCCGAAGCGACTGCTCTCTGCAAGAGAACAATTTGGCTCCTCGGCTGGAGAGCCGAATTCAAAAAGGTGCCGTGTTTTCACAACATGTTTGATTTACGTCTCGACTCTGACTGAACTTTGGGTCATGTTCCCTTTTTTCTCTCTGCTGACCCAGCCGTCCCTCCTCCCTTTTATTTCCATTTCATCTCTGTTTATCTGCTTACTTGTTCCCTCCTCATTGGTCCAGTCTTGGCTTTTTTTTTTTTTTTTTTTGTCTGATCGTAAATGCCTCACAGGGGAAGAAAATGCTTATCACACTTGTACGAGAAGCTTAAACTGGATGCTGCATTTGAGAAGGGGCCTGAAAGTGAAACTGCCCCCAAACACGACCCCTGTCTTTTATTTTTCTCTCTCGTTGCTGTGAGGTCAGAGGTTGCAAGCCAGTCATTCCTCAACATATCAACCCCTCTGACACCACTGCCTTGATTGTCAACCTCATTGTGGCCTTCCTGAGTAACAGCAGCCATCAAGCAAGAAAATATTAGTCTGTCTTTCTCCGCTGCAGGACACCCGCAGCAGGAGCTCGTAGCGGGAAGGGATATGTTACAATAGTTTTTGAGCAGATATGACAAATAATGGGTTTATATGCATGACAATGGCCTCCCTTCTCTACCCTCTGCCCTGTTTCTCGCCTCTCCTTTCTGATCTGTGAAGGATCATGGGTAAAGAGTAGCAGCGCCAGTTGTTTGTTGTCACTGTGAATTACAGTGACATGTTAAAGGAGTGACAGCTCGTGCTGGGCAGCGCTTGCATGGAAGAGTGAGGAGAGCTGGAGTTGAGAAATGTGTGTGTGTGAGTGTGTGTGTGTGTGTGTCGGGGGGGGGAGTTCTTTGGCTGTGTTTAATCATGCGGCTCGGAGAAGAGTCAGGGGAGGAGCCCTCAGTGTGAACACCGGGGTTCTCAGGGATCAGTTTACAAAGGTGTGTCTTCTTGACTTTCGCTGTTACAGTAATTACAAGCTGAGGTTTTCCCACACTGCCACGGCTGTGCATTTAATGCTGGCAAACATTCCACGGGGTGATCAGTTATTTGTGGATTCCCAGACTGACATGACACTTCATGATGAGAATATACAGGACTGTCTCAGAAAATTACAATATTGTGATAAAGTCCTTTATTTTCTGTAATGCAATTAAAAAAACAAAAATGTCATACATTCTGGATTCATTACAAATCAACTGAAATATTGCAAGCCTTTTATTATTTTAATATTGCTTATTATGGCTTACAGTTTAAGATTAAGATTCCCAGAATATTCAAATTTTTTGAGATAGGATATTTGAGTTTTCTTAAGCTGTAAGCAATGATCAGCAATATTAAAATAATAAAAGGCTTGCAATATTTCAGTTGATTTGTAATGAATTCAGAATGTATGACATTTTTACATTACAGAAAATAAAGGACTTTATCAGTCCTGTATATATTTGTATATCCATATTTTTTTTTTTTTAATTCATTCAGATTCACAGTTGATCATTTCTGCGCATCACCTAAACTAGATTTTAACAAGTACGTCCCATTTCTTTCATTATAAATCAGTGCAAACAGACTGACTCATACTTTATTTACTTTAGATTATTTAAAGAAGACCACATCAAGTTTAAAACTACTAGTAGCATATGAGTTAAGCCACCAGTATGGTTACAGAATATAAGTTTGGCCACAATCAGTGTTGCCAACTCCTCAGTAAGGAAAGTAGCTATTGGCTGTCCCAAAAGTCGCTACAAGTCGCTAAATGACGTCACCGCCTAATTTGCATAATTGGCAATTTGCATATAACTGTAATGGACGCTGTAGGAGAGAGGAATAACGTCGTGGGAGAGACAAAAGTGAGTAAAAAACACCCTAAATATGTTTAGACCTACAAATGTACAAAAATAATTTCAACATTAACAACATTTAATGATTTTAATGCTTTGTTTAGATCCACATTACACACATCAGTTTTGTCCTGTATTGTTAAATGTTATAACCGCAAAATTAATCAAAAGATTGTTATGTAGGGTGAAATTGCTAGCTATACAACCAACCCTCCTCCTTTATCCGGGCTTGGGACCGGCAAAGTGACCCAAAATAAAAAAAGAAACGTTTACATTTACATCCCGCTCTGCAAGCCAGCGGCGGCTTTGCGCAAGCGCATTTCACTTGCAGTCTGGACGCGGAGTGGTGAGGGTCTCCTCTCTGCTCTGCTCTGCCCACCAGATAAGTCTCCAATAACAGCTGAAAAAGTCGCTAGATTTGTCGCTAGTCGCTTTTTTGAAAAAAAGTCGCTATAGGGGTCTGAAAAGTCGCTAAATCTAGCGACAAAGTCGCTAAGTTGGCAACACTGGCCCCAATTAAACCAAACTGGAGGTTTTGCAGAATGTTTTAAGTGCTCTTGAACCTCCTGCACTACATTTTCATCCCTCTTTTCTCAAATGAAGCTCTGCTGCCGAAGTTTGGGCTGGCGTTGTCCCGTTTTTCCAGTGATTTGGTCATGATTGATGGGTTGTTCGCCAACTGGGCACCCGAAAGTGCTCAGAGCTCAGAGAGGACTGAGCATGAATGAAGTGCACATTACCCACCACATGTTCTGGTGCGCGCAACTGTTTACATGAAGCAATAATTGTCAGGACTTTTTTCCTGGCCAGACTCGGAGGCCGGTGTAGGCATAATCTGTAATGTAAATAGATTAGTCAAAAGCTCTTTTGTGTTCAGGTGCGTTCAGTTCTGCGGACGAGTCTATCCAGGTGCCTTCATGAATACCTGCTTATTTTACAGGCCCAGTCAGAGTTTTTCTCTGCTTTGCGGAGCTCAGGGCTTTTTTTTTTTTTTTTTTTTAGTTGCCATCGCTGTGGGCAAGAGGGAGGATGAAAATGAAACTTGTAGTTGCTGAGAGATGGGTTTTTCACGGGCTGCCTTTGCTCAACAGCCTGATTAGGACTTGCAAGTGCAGAGCGCCGTGGTAGACGGCGATATAAATCTGTCAGTGTGTGCTCCGGAGGTGGGCATGCTGCAACCTGAAGGCTTGAGCCCATCCAGATTGTTCACAATTGCTCCTCTGTTAGTGAGCACGGGAAACCTTGTAAACAGTAGAGGTGACAGTGTCAAGGGAAGCGCAAAACAGGAAAAACTGTCAAAGTCAGAGTTACCTCCCTACTGTACGTAGCACAAATGTGTGGTGTGGTTATCTGCTCTCTTGGGTTGTTTGTTGGTGTAGAAATGTTTTATGAGACGTGGATCTCATTCACTCTCCCTTTCCCTCTCCATCTGCATCTCTGGATATAGAGCAGAGGCAGCTTGAAAGGGTTAGAGGTCAGGATGTCTGTGAGGAGGTTGCTCCTCAGGAGACCTTTCAGCTCAAATTAGGTCTCAGATTGGCGTTCACGGTCAAAATAGTTAACCTTAGCTCACCTCATCGTGTCCTAAGAAAACATATGCTTGGCCTCCGAGCCTCGGCCTGGTCTTAACAAAGTCTGTGACTTGCACCAAGACTGACACGCTTTGTCATGAAAGACCACGGATACTAGGGATGGGCGGTATGGACAAAAAAATGTATCACGGTAATTTCTGGCATTTATCCCAATAACGATAAAAAAAATACCAATACAAAAAGTGTCATCAACGGGAATCTTTCTTTCTTTCTTTCTTTCTTTCTTTCTTTCTTTCTTTCTTTCTTTCTTTCTTTCTTTCTTTCTTTCTTTCTTTCTTTCTTTCTTTCTTTCTTTCTTTCTTTCTTTCTTTCTTTCTTTCTTTCTTTCTTTCTTTCTTTCTGGCATTTATCCAAATAACGATAGTCGTTTCTTTCTTTCTTTCTTTCTTTCTTTCTTTCTTTCTTTCTTTCTTTCTTTCTTTCTTTCTTTCTTTCTTTCTTTCTTTCTTTCTTTCTTTCTTTCTTTCTTTCTTTCTTTCTTTCTTTCTGGCATTTATCCAAATAACGATAGTCGTTTCTTTCTTTCTTTCTTTCTTTCTTTCTTTCTTTCTTTCTTTCTTTCTTTCTTTCTTTCTTTCTTTCTTTCTTTCTTTCTTTCTTTCTTCCTTTCTTTCTTTCTTTCTTTCTTTCTTTCTTTCTTTCTTTCTGGCATTTATCCCAATAACGATAGTCGTTTCTTTCTTTCTTTCTTTCTTTCTTTCTTTCTTTCTTTCTTTCTTTCTTTCTTTCTTTCTTTCTTTCTTTCTTTCTTTCTTTCTTTCTTTCTTTCTTTCTCTCTTTCTCATTTCCTCAATTTATCGTTTTTACCGTGAGATGACAAATTCTTACCGTGGGGAATTTTATTGACGGTTTACCGTGAACGGTAAAATATCACCCATCCCTAACTGATACACGTCCAAACATCTCCTGGTTAAGCTGTTGCTTTCAAACCCGAGCCTAAAGTGCACAGATTGAAACATATTCTCATTAGATTCAGGAACTCTTCTTCTCCTCATAAAACCCACTGGAGCAATCTGATTTGCGGTACCCATAATAACTGAGAGAGTCCTCTGCCTCTGCAGCGAGGATAGAGCAGTGAGAGGTGACGCAGAGAAACAATAAACACAGCTAAATGTGGGAGCAGGCGATGGAGCGGCACCAAGCCAAGGTCAAGTCTATAACTGCCGCCCTACGGAGTGATTTAGGTGTGCGGCCAGGGGGCCGGTCCTGCAGCAGCTCAGCAGAGTGCATTACGGCGGGATGGCAGAGGTGTTGAGTGCCTTGGCAGTAATGACTTGCTGATGACATCAGGACATAGTGCAGAGTCTTTTCTCAGCCTCGGGGTTAAAGGTCAGACAGCTCATTCAGTGACCCCCTGATTTATTCCCTGGGCCTCCCCTCAATCTATAAACACAATGAAAGCTATGTCTGCTCCGGGAATGCACCACTCTCTCTTGGAGGTAGGCACACCAGAGAGACCCTAAATACTCTCAGTTTGTTTCTCCAGTCCATTTCACCGCTTACCTTATCACGCTCTGTGACAATGAGCGCTCACCGCAAGTCAGTCACACGGACTGCGTTGAATGGTGTGAACGCACACAATAGAGGACACCTGCTCTGGAAATGCAGCGAAAGTCTTTCAGAAGCTGCAGCGCCTCTAAAGAGACTCCTTAAAGACATCTTGAAAGATAACATCAGCTCTCTTCGCGGCTGCTGGACTGAGCTGCTGGTTAGCGCCAGTGGCGTCAATGAAGTTGCAGCTAAAGTATGGCAAGGTTACGAGTCACAGAACTTAACTACAGTATCAATCAACATGCCCAGCAAATACTCATCACAGAAGTCTGCTATGTAGCTTATCTGTGTTGTCAAGAAAATTTAAACTTTTTCAAATGCAGTCTCACTCACATCCTGCTAACGTAACTACGAACACTACACTTTAAAATGAACCCTGGCTATTAAGACATGTAGTCCCTAATTAGCCACAATTGTTCTCTTATACTAAAATATGTTGTTAGAAACACATCAAATATTCTAATTGCTTTAAAAATCTACAATGTTTATCACATATTTTGACCTGCGGGAGGCGCCATGTTCTACCTGCGCAATGCATTCTGGGGGCGATGACGTACAACGGTGGCTCTGGGAAGATAAGCTGCGTTAGTTTAACTGGGACAGGTATCTAAAACATAGATGAGCAGCATCTCCCGGCCGTGGAGGCTGACGAGGGAGCCCATAAGACGTCTCGGTTCAGGCAAACTGGATCAAAGTTCTGTGATGCACGGGAGATCTGCAAAAATGATCAATGTCGTGCGCATCTTACCAGTGCATTAGGCTCCTGCGTAGACGGCGTAGCCTACGCCGTAGACGGCGTAGCCGGGGCTTTAGAGCCTGCAGCGCACCGCCATCCGCTCTGCGCTCTCGCTGCCGCCGCCGGGATGGAGACGCCGGTGGGCAATATGCACGTTTGGGTGGGCATAGCCCCCCCCTCTCCCCCCTAAAACCGGCCTCGGTGCTGGGTGATGACAGACCAGAGGCTGAGGGGACTGGCCCGGGACTTTGACGAAACGGGAGGCGCAGACTTCGCTTCAAATAGGCAAGAACATCTTTATTTAATTTAATGACGCCAGATCTGGCTGGGGTTTTTATTGTAGCATCGGCTATCTGCTAGTTGAAACGTGTGGTCGGTTAGCCTATCTGAGTTTTATGGTGTTTTTATAGTTCATGCTTTATGGTGCAGCACTTTTTTTTTTTTTTTTTTTAACTTTTTTGTAGGTGCGCCGTCACCTTAATGTTTAGCTGTGTTTTGATCTGTGTTTCTGGTGCGCCGTCACCTGTTTAGCTGTGTTTTCATCTGTTTCTGGGTGTCAAAACAGTGTACGGGGGTTAGCAGGAGCCACCGTCTGACGTCACTATCCAGAATGTAAACAACAATGGCGACCTACTAGTTAAATTATATTTTCAAATTTTATAAAAACGAAGACATCAAAAAGGTTTTTTATATCACATTGTTATAATTGATACCAACATTTATCTTTTAAGACCTACATGTCTTAATAGCCAGGGTTCCTTTTAACAACGTGTTGATCAAGTCAGTCAATGCGCCTTTACGCAATACGCATCCGTTTTCGGATCGTTAGAGAGCAGAAATAGCATATCTGACAAACGCAATTTAACTCATTCTGTTCACTTCATTCACTATGTCAGTGCAACAATATTACATGGACATGGAGTGGCTAACAGCCTCGTCAATAGCCTGACTCTCGCTTTCCCAACCCGTTCCTTCTCCCTCCGCTGCCGGGGCAACATTGGACCCATCATTTGCCTTCTTTTTTTGAAAAAAAAAAAAAATTGCAGGGTTGCCTGCTTCCTTTTCATTTTTGTAAGTTAGTAACACTGCAAAGTGCCTTAAAAACGAGATTGACCACTGTCGTCAGGGACGCTGGGACATCACATTTCAAGATATGGGAGGGGGGAGATACAGGTGTTGGGAAAGATAATACCTAGTGAAATCGATCATGTTGTTCTGATTTGCATTTGTAGTTTTTTTTATACATGTATTAAATAATAGAATAATCAATACAAACAGACTGAAGCCCCGTTTACACGGAGCAAAAACGGAGGTGTTTTCATGCGTTTTGGCCGTTCGTTTACACGAAAACAGAGGTCAAAGTCACCAAAAACGATCATTTCTGAAAACTCCGGCCAAAGTGGAGATTTTCAAAAACTCAGTTTTCACGTTTGCTTGTAAACAGAGGAAAACAGAGATTTAGGCTTCAGAACGTCACATTATGCAACAGAAACGTCACCAGCGTCATGTGTGCGACCTGTGTTTACAATTAGTTTGGCCACCGTCAATATTTTCTTGTATTTTACCTGTTTTATATTCTAAAGTCACACTTAAAAGTAACTCCACTTCTCTGTCACTCCAAACAAAAGACTCTCGTTCTGTCTTGGAAGTAAAGCCTGAATTATGGTCCCGCGTTAAATCGACGCAGAGCCTACGGCGTAGGGTATGCAGCAATGCGCGCCGTACGGTGTGCGTCGCCGCGTACCCTACGCCGTAGGCTCTGCGTTGGTGTAACGCGGAATCATAAATCAGCCTTAACTGGAAGTTACACGTGTCATTTGTTGATGTTTTTCCAGGATTCTGATTGGCTGGCATGACGTTAACAGCGTATTTATGCGGATTAGTGTAAACGAGGGGATTTTGAAAACGATCTCGTGTAAACGATGGAATTTTTCAAAACGTAGAGAGGGAAATATCCGTTTTTGTAAATACCCGGCTATGTGTAAACAGGGCCACAGAGTAATTCCATAAATGTATTGAAAAAAACAAACAAAACATTTACATTTTCCCCTGAAGCCAAGCTGTGGCAGCTGCCATACCTTGCCATACCCAATTGATGACGCCCCTGGTTAGCGTGGTACATCGTTGGCACTACAAAGCACACATCCTGAGAGTCGTCACTCAGAGTGGTTGCTGGTTCGGGGTAGTGCTCTGGCTCTGGGGGCGGTGTAATGTTTAACCTGACTTCCTGCTGCGCTGGGCAGAAGAACTGTAAGGATCACTGCAGTCAGCGCCAAATGTCAAAAATCCAGGCAACCTCCAGGTAAACAGTGGGAGACAAACTCCACTTCCAAACAGCTGCGATCCTTATGAACTCAAATCTACCAGAGGTGCAAAAGCAACACATGGTTTTATCGGGGATTGTGCGCCAAACTACAAACAGCTCAGAGCCAGGAAATAGTTTGGCACACAACCCTTGATGGAGCAACAAATTAATGTTTTACACATCGATTCAAGCTAATGAGCTTTAGAGTTGTTGGTAGGGGGATTTTGTTTCTGTCAGATGGAGCCGGCCAAGCTGTTTAGCTCTGATTCTTTTCTGAGTCTTAAATGCTCAGAAAAGCTAACCAGTTTAGGGCAGTAACTTTCATATAAGAGTAATCTCCTTATCCAAGTCCCTGCCAGAAAGTGAGACTTGTTTGCAGAGTGATAAACTTTTGCTTTAGTGTGAGAATACACAGTTAAAAAAAAAAGCATATTGTAATAGTAAAACCCAATAATTTATGACCTTAAATATCTACTGAGCAAAAGTTTTGTTTCTGCTATTTGTGCTTGACTTTATTCGTCAAGCATGACCACTGGCTAAAGAACGCTAATGTCATTAGCACTTATTGATGTCAGATAACTACCTGTGGCCACCATGTTTGTTTCACAACAAACGTTACATGACATTTCATGAATATTAGCTCTTCATTCATGATATTTTGTGTTGAGACAAGTCGGCTATTTTCCATTTCTTTGACGTCTTAGGTACAATTATAGGAGCTAACTTAAAGGTGCAGATGTGAAAAGTTTAAAGTAGTATAGCCTTTTCTTTGAAAAGCTTACAATGTTTGTGTCTTGGGCCCGCTTGCAGTCCAGATTCATTTGTTCACTTCCTGTATGTAGCTCAGATGCAGCAATGAAGCAAATCATGCAAGTATAATGTTGGAGCTGATAAGCTTTGAGCATTGGTAATTTTATTAACATTACTGCTGGCATCTATATTTCTACCCGGCTTGAAAGGGACAAAGAGGATTTAAATGCAAGACATATGAGGAACAATGCTCTCAAGCGGACCAACCACTTCTTGCAGTCTGCGTTGACGTGTGGTTACATTTGCGGAGAGGTGCATGCCAGGATACGGAGTAACTCATGGTGGAAACGGCGCACATTTACCACTGGTTCAACAGTGAAGCATAAACCAAGTATTAGGATGTGGAGTCAGCCCCTTGATATGACTCCACCACCTTCATCTGCAGGAAATGCTTCTTTCCTGCAGATCAGAGGTGTCAAAAGTATTCACATTCATTACTCAGGTAGAAGTATAGATACTAGAGTATAAAAATACTCCTGTAAAAGTTGAAGTATCAACTCAAGTTTTTTACTCAAGTAAAAGTATCAAAGTACTGGTTTCAAAACTACTTAAAGTATAAAAGTAAAAGTAATGTAAGAGGGAAAAAAGCCATTAAGGACAAAAGCCATTGAAAATGAATGCATGTTAGTATAATGCAAATATATTAAAGAACCATATATGTGTACTATTGAGCATTAACATGTGTTTCAGAGAGCAGGAGATATGATGACTAGTTGCCTATAAGTATTGTAATGGTGCAAAAAGTCAAACTTCAGAGGCATGTTATCATTTATCCTAACCTTTATTGGAATGTACATCCAAGTTTAGTTGCAGGAATCTGAGGGAACGGATGTAAGAACAAAACTGGACAAGAACATCTGAAACAACCATAACCAAACTCACTCTATCCGGATGGAGCAATTTAACTGAATAGTTTTTTTTTAAAGGCCGAAATGAAATAGAGTAAGAGGCTGTTTTTAAAATGTAAGGAGTAAAAAGTACAGATAATTGTGTGAAAATGTAAGGAGTAAAAGTAAAAAGTCATCTTAAAATAATTACTCCAGTGAAGTATAGATAACCAAAATTTCTACTTAAGTAAGGTAACGAAGTATTTGTACTTCGTTACTTGACACCTCTGCTGCAGATGAAGGGCTTTGCACTTTCAAGGTAAAGCAAACACCACATGACATGAAGCTGGATGGACATTACTGCCAAGAGTCGAACCAGGAACCACCAAGCCACCCTGCTGCCTCCGCAAAGAACATGAAGAACTGTTTTTATCTACATTTTGTAATAATATGTGCTATTATAAGCCCAATTTATGCTTGAATTATAGAACTATAGAAACTTTACGCTGTACCTGTTATTTTGATATGATGATCAAAATGAAGTTACCTTTGTATGCTTGGCTGTTGCTCATTTCCAATCCATTGATCAACCAAGTGAAGACCTCTTCCTTCTTTTCCAATAGTGTAGGAGAACCTGAGGTGGTTACTGAAAGTGCCACCGGTTCTGAGCCTTAGAAACATGGTGGGTCAACAAGGTGGAGTTTAAGACAGAGAACCAGCTAACTCTTAAAGGACAGTTTTGACATGTTCTAATGTTTGTGTAGTTTTTTTAAGGCCCAAGACTGTTAATTGTGTGCTGTGTGGCTGCTGAGCCATGGTTAAAAGGGAGAGAGGAAGGGTGAAAAGCAAAGACAGAGTGGAAAAAAATGAAAGAAATCCTTATCGCTGTCCAAAAGCCAGGAAAAAGTCTCTATTCATGCCTCCTTTTTATATAGAGGTATAAAGTTGTCTGTTCCACTCAGCATTTTTCTGTGTTGCTTTCTGGAAAAAGAGCTGTGTTATTTTTATTGAGAGTAATGGGGCCAGTCAGGTGGGAGGGAAAGCAGACTTTCTATCACAAGTGAAACTGGCGAACCATGTTTCTGCGTTATGTCTGATATGTTACCCCCTTTCAGCTGAGCTCCACAGCAAACTCAATCTGCCGGCATTCGAGCTATTTCAAACACTCTGGAGCACTGGGGTGGAAACATGAAAGGAATCTGGATGATTGACCCTCCACTCCCCCTCCATCCAGTCCTTCTATCCCTGCTCTCTGTTACCTGCTGAGGGGGAGGAGAGGACAGGGGAGGCCTGGGTGTCCAGACGAGGTTATAACAGTGTATCAGTGGCAGCGTTGCCTTCAAAGGTACCAGCAGACAGGCTCTGATACTATGACATGGCTCATGTCAGCCAGATTGGACAAATTAAACAATAAGACGCCATCTTTAGCCAGGATAAAACTCTCAGAGAGCCCAAACCAGTAAAGCAGGAGATTTTCTTTAAGAGTTCACAAACCAAACACCTACATTCAGGGCCGCCGCAAGGGGTGTGCGAACCGTGCGACCGCACGGGGCCTCGCGCTATGGGCCGTTTTTTTTTTTTTTTTCAAAAAAAATATTTTTCAAAAATTTTGTTTTTTTTTGTTTTTCGTTTTTTCCCTTATAAATATCAACAGACACGTTCCATTACAGACCTAAATGTGTACTAGTCTGTGCATATCAATAAATATATGTGCCATGTCTACACCATGTGTCTGCGTGCGTGTCTGTGGGGGGGGGGGGGGGGGGGGGGGGCATTAATAAGTTTTATGTTTATTTGTTTTTTCTTGTTTTTTTTTTCTGTTAAGCACTTTGTGTTTCATTATTTGTAGGAAAAGTGCTATATAAATAAAGTTTGATTTGATTTGATTTGAATCAATGATGCGTGTGTCTGTTGTCTGTTGATCAGACCAAGCGCAGACACAAGGTCGAGAGAACGAGACAGATTCAGAAAATTTCCATCAGGGAATGAAAAAAGAAAAAAACGAAAGAAAATGGAAGAGTTTAATGCCTCTCTGAAAGGCTCGTTTGATAAATTTGTTACAAAAATCACCGATCTGACCGGGTCTCAAGCAGCCGTGGGGCCCCGCGTCGAGGCAAGAGATGATGATGATGCAGGGGAAGGTATCCATTATTATGCTAATTGGAGAGTTAAAATTGCACATATAGACACTCAATCCGACCCGAAAAACCCAAAAATTTTGCGAGGGCCCCCCCCCCGCCATTTCGCACAGGGCCTCGCAAATCTCCCAGGCGGCTCTGCCTACATTTTCCTTTCACACTTTCTTTTGAGGTTCCCTTACGTTGAGTTCATGGTTCGTATTAGACCTCAGATGTGCTCCTGTTTCTCGCTGGTCTCTCCAATCTCCCCAACCCCCCCATCACGCAGAGCTCCACGCATTTGTTTCATATTTTGCACAGGATATGACTCACCAATGTTTGATGTTTTAATTATAAAGTGTCAGTGATACATTGGGAGGAAAATGAGGGATATAGCTTGGATTTGGCATAGTGAAGTTACAATAACATATCGCTGCCATTCATGATTAACTACAGCACCCTAGAGCAAGAAGAAAAAAATGATCCTCTAAAGGAGAACAAGTGTGTTTTGTGCTCAGTGATTCTCAATAGTGAATATCCCTGTTAAACTTCTATAGCGTTGGAAGAGACAGAAGGGAGGGGTTTGGTGTTCTAGCCCGCCTGTGAAGGAGCGAATTGTGTATATGCCACTGGAGTAAAAAAAAAGCACTGCATAATGGTTGATTGACTCCAATACAGGCATAAGCCACAAGTATTGCCTGTGCCAACACTAATACAACCCTGTTAGGATTTAAGACGAACTCTTGGGCTGGCTGCAGCTGCCAAAAGTCTACACAACAGTTTTATGAACAGCAAAAGAACGACAGAAATAGCTTCCAACCATCAGAATGAGACACAAAGCACAGACATCTACGAGAGCACTGGTGGGATTTCTAATGTTTGCCTAAGCTAATTGATTATGTTGTTTAAAATGCAAAATACCTTCCATCATCTCACCATAATCACCATCTTAGTTTTCAATGATTGAAAAAAATATGGAGATCAGCCGTTTAACATTAGGATAATTCTCTGGGCACAACCAATATGTGGTTTAAGGGATGGATGGATGGATGGATGGATGGATGGATGGATGGATGGATGGATGGATGGATGGATGGATGGATGGATGGATGGATGGTAAACTGTGGGGAAGTTGGAAATGGGAACATTTTTGGTGTAAACCATGAAACTATACGGGGAGCGTAGACACTCCTTCACAGTAACATCATCCAACATTGCGCTGTTACACCGACAAACATTGCAGTCCCTTCTCCTCTACTCTTGCTATTCTTTCTGCACCTTTTCCTACTAATGTGTATGAAAATCAGGTAAAGAGGAGTCCAAGATATGTCCTGGCCATGTCTCAATGTAAGACATGTGTTCATTTTACTTCCACTCTATCCTTGTTGACTCTTAAAACTCCTTAACTTTATTGTCCATAATATATCAGGAAGATAGATGATTTACACGTTAGCTTGCTGTTCCTTCCCCTTTATTCATCTCATCACTACACACATGTATTACATATTGAAACATGATTTGCCTCCAATGTGATTTCACTTCATGCAGTCATATTTGCACTTACATGCCTTAAACTGAACTTAAAGCACTGAGAAACTTCCTGTTCCCTCAGGAGATGGTGATAAAAACAGCATTCTCATGTCAAACTGCCCTGACACAGCATTCTGTTGTCTTCATGCTGCAAGAGCCACTCTGTCATTTATTGCTTGACACACTTTCCAATTAGCAATCACCCTGATCCACAGCAATGACAAGTGATCAATATGTTCAGCTTGGTGATGATTGGGAGGTAATAGCTTGTCACTTTCTTTTTCTAAGATTTTGTTTCAAACTCTATCCAGGCTTTTTGGCACAGGAGGGATTAAGGAAGAAAGAGGACTGAAGAAAAGATTAGAAACAACTAGGAACGGGGACAGGTTGACTGATGCTACAATGCAAGGGCACCGAGTCCATCCAGTCTTCAGTCAAAAGCTGTGAGAGTCGAAAAAAGAAAGCTAGATGAGCTTTCTTTCAAACGTGGGATGGCCGAGCGGTGGAAAATAAATTGGGTGATTGTAAATAGACTTGTGCAGTGGGAGGATAGAGACACACGGAAGAGGGGGAAACAGTGGGGGGCAGTTTGTGGCACTTTGAAAAATGAGCCAAACTTTACTGCTTCACCTCTGGCTTGCTCTTTATCCCCAGTGAAACTGTCAGCTCCGCCGCTATCTGACGGTTTCACTGGTGGAAACAAAAATAAAGACAAAAATAATCACTTAGAACTCTCCATTCACAGTCCAAATCTTTGCCTCAAGAAGAAAAAAAAAGCCTTGTTAGTGCCTCTTTTCAACTGTAATGGAAGCATTTTCTCTCATTCGTTTAAGAAAAAAATGAGTTCTTTACTGGTGAAAGGGAGACAGGAACAAAAAGTCTGTGAAGATTAGACTCTTCCACCCTGCCTTGTGTCTCTTTCAGAGCACTTGAACGCCTGAACCAATGAAGGAGACAGCTTGATGCCGCAGGAGACAAGCTGCAGGGGGGCAGCCTTCAGTCTCTCTTTGGGTGGTTGCAGACAGATCTGTTAGTTAACAGGGATTTTATCATGTGAAATCATTCAGAAAAACTTGATTCTCCAGTATTTTCACATTTTGTGCCCTTTACCTTTCTCCACCTTTCTGGTGATCACCGGTGCTGTACAGAGATCCTATATCCCCTCTTACGTTTGTGAATTAATTTTTTTCGGTTTAAACTTTGGTTGATCAGAGTCAGAATCAGAATCAGGTTTATTTGGCCAAATCAGGTCAAACAAGACAGGGAATTTGACTCTGGTTGTTTTCTCTCACTGTACAGTAAATAGAGAAATGACAGATCTTATTAACATATATACAATTTAAAAGAAATTGAAAGGTGCACCAGTATGAGGCAGACATGGTTATTGAAAGGTGCATTGTTACAGCATATGATTGTGTTATTATTAGGGCCCGAGCACTTACAGTGTGAAGGCCCTATTGTATCTGTAGGAGATGTTCTCGTTCTCGTTTATTATTTACTCGTTTTTATTTTTCCAACAAAATGAGGGCCTTTTTGCCCCCCTAAACGTGCCCCGAAAAATTTGATATTTAATGGTTTGCATTATTGGGCGTGGCCTAATGGCTCAACAGCGCCCCCTAGAATACTTTGTGCCTCAAGCCCCATAATACGGTTTGACGTACATGCACAAAAATCGGTACACACCTGTATCATGTCGCAACTTAAAGAAAAGTCTCTTTTCGAACAGTAAGTCGGCCATTTTGAATTAATCGTGTAATTTTGGTGCAATTTATGCCATTCCTTCGGCAGTTAATACGGCCCGAACTGTAACGTGCACCCAGGTGTGTTAGACATCAAAATGTACGTCTCCATCCTGCGACGATGCACATTACTTTTCTCAGTCAAAAGCGTTACCGTGGCGACGCTAGATGCCAAAAAGCGCGCCCCCCTTCATCTGATTGGTCCATATTTGATAGTCCCTATTTTCTGCTATAACTTTTGAATGGTTTGACATAAAGACTCGTGGGTGGTATCATCGGACTTAGTTTTGAGTCCTTGACCTTTATTTGGAGAAAATTGCCCGCGCGAGGGCCCATTCATCGCTGCTTGCAGCTTTAATTATTATTATTATTATTACTATTGCACAGTGATTGATTGCTCTGAGACTGATTGATGAGAGTTCATCAGAGCAACAGCTTGGGGTAAGAAACTGTCTCTGTGTCTGGAGGTTTTTACATTGCTCTGTAGCGCCGTCTGATAGGCACCATCCTGACTCTTTTTAACGGTGTTCAAAAAGTTAAATGGCAATCGGGTCTAATTTCAGTCACATTTTCTTCAAGAAATGAAATAACACTGAAGCCCTGCTGAATAATGGATGGCCGGTTGTCGTAGTGCTGCGCGGAGGCTGCGCGCCCGTGGACGGAATGCGCCCCGGGTGCGCATCCCCCGCCGCGGCCACTGGGGGGCGCTGACGGCTCCGGAGCAGAGAGCAGAGCAGGGAGCAGAGCAGGGCAGATGTATTGTTTTAGGAGTAAAACTGTGGATCATTAGACAACGACCTTAAATTAGCAAACTCAATAAAAGCATGCGAGATATTATTCAAAGCAAAGGCAATGGACACATATATAGAAGCACAATAAGCAAACAAAGAAGAATGCACACATGCATGAGATGAAATGACAACCTAAATTGGTTTTGTCGGTTTCTTTAGCATCTTTTCACTTTCTGTTTTCAGAGCAATCATTATTATTATCATCATCATTATTATTATTATTATTATTATTATTATTATTATTATTATTATTATTATTATTATTATTATTATTATTATTATTATTATTATTATTATTATTTTGTGTCACCTCATGATACTTCATTTGTTCTTTTTGTATTCTATTATGTTAAATAGAATAGAATAGAAGACTTTATTGATCTCCCAGAGGAGAAATTCAGTCGTGCAGCAGCCAAAACACACACACGCTTTAATTATACAAAAAATTTAAAATAGAAATAACCCATAAATAGTTAAATAATAAAAAGAGCAATATAAAAAGTAGAAAAAGAGTATGTACAAGAGAGAAAAAGAAAAAAAATAGTAAACACAAAAAAAAATGGATAATATTTACAAAAGATTTACAAATATTTTACAAAAGGTGGGCAAGATAAGCTTTATGCTTCAAGCCCAGACCTTTTCGGTCAAAATAATCACAATGTTGACCAGGGAAAAACCTGTGGATGTTTGTTATCTTGTTTGTGGATTTTTATGCTTTTGATTGACCGAAATAAATATGAACTAAATAACTCACTAAATAACTTAAGACTGATTTATGGTTCCTCCTGGATGTTCTTTTTTCTTATATTTCCTCTACTAGTAGTTTTGTATAAAGTGTGTTTTTCTGGTTTAAAAAATTCTGTTCAATAAAAAAAAAAAAAAAAAAAAAGAGCCCAAAGGCACTGCGGCCAGGAAGCGGCTCAAATTACACTTGCGAGTGAAGCCTGAATTATGGAGCCTACGCCGTAGGTTTACGGCGTAGGGCGCGCGTCGCCGCGTATCATACGCTGTAGGCTCTGCGTCGGTGTAACGCGGAACCATAAATCAGCCCTGAGGGAGGAGGAGGAGAAGTGGGGGATGACACCCACTAGAGGAAAGGAGGAGGGCGGTGTGTGGAGACGTAAGGAGGAGAAGAAAAAAAACCTAGTAAACCTGACAAAGCGTCTGAGGAGCAGAGACTGTCGGGGGAGGAAGAGAAGAGCCGGAGCTGGAGACGCGCCTGAGCCGGGTTAACGCACGCTGCTGCTGCGGGATTTTATCACATTCTGCATCGGACGACTCTCTCTGAATCTCTGCAGCGTCTCAGCCTCGTCCAAGATCCCTGGTAGCTGCAAAACTTTCTGCTCAGTTGACAGTCTCGCTGCTGGGGAGCGCTGGGCATGTTTTTGCGCCCGAGAAGAAACTTGGTGACGGGGAAGGAAAGTTTCGGAGGAGACAGTGGCATGGTTTTCCGAGCTGTTTTCGAAGGATAAAGGGTGTCAACTCGGATTTCTTTTTCGTGTCACCGGACTACATTGCCAGAATATATTGGAATATGTCTTTTTATCCGAGTCGATGCCGGCTAATTGTGGAATAGTAGGCTGAAAAAAGGCTGCGCCTCTCACATTCTTTTTTTTTCTGCTTTGTGCTGTTGGAGACATTCCTCCCTCTGGATTCAGCTCATGCTCTCTCCTCCCTTATCTGTGCATGCCAAAACAGAGATTTCCACGATTTTATTCCTCCCTGGTAAGTGTTGTCTGTTTACGCAGCTTGGAAAAGCTTGGAAAAGATTTGATCAAGTTGTCGGGTTTTCTGCAGTTTTGGAGTTGTTCTCGCCTTTTCCTGCGTGTACGTCAAAGCCACTTGATTTTTTTTAAAGAATGAGTGTTATTAAGACCCTTAACAGAAAACTTTAGGCATTTCTTGACCTTTTTAAGTTTCCCAGTGTAGATTTTCTTATTTCCAACAAAATAACGTTACATGTTAACGTTTAAGTCCAGGGAAATCTCTCATTGTTTATTCTAAGAGGTGGGGAACCACACAACAGCTCGCATCATCACTTTAGAGCCCATTAGCAAGTGTCCTGGTTATTTATTACTTTGCTTAATTTTCTACATTGCATTTATGGTGCCAATTACCCCGTGACCGCAGTTGTTTTTTCACTGCTTGGTGCCGGAGCCCTAAATCACCGAGCAGCTCCAAATGAGCCCCATTGTGGAAAAAGCCAACTGATTTGAATTTCAATGGGAATTCAGACAGAGCCAAGAAATTTCATTCAAAGCTCGGGTTTAAATGTATGGCGCAAAGTTCCCGTCTCGTATTCAGCAAAAGAAACGAGGCTAAGTTGTGGGGGCTGGAGTGCGCATTTCTGATTTACTTAAGTGTGTGATTTTAAAACATTATTATTATTTTTAAGTATTTAAAAAAAATGATTTTCCTTATTTTCGTTTTAATGCAGTTTCTGTAGATTAAGGTTTACTTTGGTTGCTAAATGCTTGAGAAATTACGGTTTGGTGTCTTTACAGCCTGACAACGTTTCCAGCTACACCCAAAGATCAGTGGGTGATTAATTCGCATTTCAGTGGTGATTTATGCACCTGGGTTGCAACATTAATTGTATAAAATGACGAGCCTTTAATCCGGATAAGCATAGAGACTGTTCCTGCAGAAGATGTGGAGATATTGCAGGATGCGCCTCTGCGTCAGGTGCGCGGTTGCTCTCCACATCCATTTACCCCCCTGGGTGAATTAAGGATGAATCTACGCGTGCACGTTTTCAAATTCGCCTGCTTAAAGTCAAATTGCACGTGTCCTTGCGGGTAAACTCGGTCGATACGTCCAGCTGGAGCAGAAGCAGCGCAGAAAAGCGTGAATTCAGCAAATAGCCTAAAACCCCCCTGAGACGTTTTACCGCGGTCGGAGCGCACATGTCCGAGCAAACAGGCTGTTGCATCTGTCTCCGTGTGTCCCTGTATCCGAAACTCAAAATTACGTTTTAACTTAAAGACGAAACTGTCTAATAATCAGGTCAATGCAATGAAAAGCTTGCACGGAGACAAGGAGCACCATTGCAGCAATACGTGCAACAGGTTTGGCGCATCTGTTGCGCAGGGGAATAAAATAAACGGGTGCCACATCAGCTGATCTCGGGTCTGTTCTGTGGCTTTACGGACTTGCTTTGTCACTGCAATTTAAAAATGCCTCTATTTTTCAATTTTGAGGAGAAAAGCAAGTCAAGTCATGACATGTGAACGTTTTTCCACGCTAGGTTTGTGAGATTAAATACATTTGTGAAGTCTGATCTTTGAGCTCAGAGAGGCACCAGACTGATTTGAATGCACAACACTTCAAGCTCTGGTGTCTCAGTTGGTTTATCTAAAATATATTTCATTGCCTGTGATTATAGATGAGGCTTAAAGGAAGATGGAGTGTGGTAGTGTGTCTCACAGCTTCGGTATGTCTGTAGCACGGCTTGTTTGACAGCATTTTGAAATTCCGTGCATCTGCTTTTCTATTATAGTCCTTTTGTCTGCAGCACTTTTCAAAACAATTAAGAGGAAGGTTGGGCGAAAACAAGTCTTACGTGTGAAATTAGTATTTATTTTGACTTTTTTCTTCCTTTTTCTTCCCAGTCCAGGTGATTGGGTGAATTCCAGTGAGTGCCAGACCGACCCTGCAGCAGTTGATGGTTGGGCGGACCCCCTCAGATGGGATCAGTGTCCAGGGGGAGGTGGAGAAGGGGGGTATGGGGAACCCTGTCCCCTGCTAACGGGATGGCCTCGTGGGCCTGGCTGCTGACTGCCATCCTGCTATCCCTTCTTACCGCCAGCGTGGCCCGGCCGCCCCTCACCGCTACCAAGGAGGAGGAGGCCACTCTGGAACCTGAAGGTGAGCAGCAGGAGGGGGGAAAGAGCCTGCACCCATGGGTGGGAAATAACCTGCCATGTTGGGGGGTTGTTTTTGGGAGAATACGTGTCTCTAAAGCTTTAGGGACGATTCACAGTGTCTGGTGTTAATGTACTCTTCAGTGGATAGAGCCTGCAGCAAAATGTATATACAGTTCCATCACTTTAGTTCAAAATAACACAGGATTACATTTTTTGATGAGATCCATTGCTGTTTTCACAGCAAAATTGAGTTTTCTGTTATTTGAAACATTCTTAAAATCAAACAGATGTCCAAATAAAACATGATGTAAATAAGGAAAATAGAAGTATGGACCATTAACCTCAACAAAGAGGGCTGCTGTTTTCTTCACTTCAGGGTGAACTGATTTAGTGAGCTGATTCTGCGTGTGTTTGAGTGTTACAGCCCGGTTTGAGACAATCTAAAGGGAGGATGCGGGGGGAGAGGTGTTTGAGACATCCCTCTCCTGTCCTCCTTGTCTGGACACACAAACGTTGGGAGAAAGAAAATAGAGATTTAGAGCTAAGATTTAAAGAAAAATCTTGAATAAACAAAAGAAAACGCATTTTCTTAAAATTTTTTTAGGACATTTATTGAGAAACTGTCTGTTTTTAGGCCATATGTCATTTAATTAAATTATTTAATATTTATTTAGTTCTTCAGGCTTGTTTGACAGCAGATAATTAGTCGCTGTGATGGATAGTAAGTCACATTCCTCTGCCTTTTGTTGTCAGGCTTTAATCAGCATGCTAATTTAAAGTTGGGCCAACAACAGAGCATCACGCCTAAGCCCCATCCCCCACCCCCCCCCCCACACTCACACAACTGCACTTTACCTTCTCCTGCCCTTTGCCCTGGAGGTCAGGTATCGCTCATGAGAGGCCGGCTGAGCTCTCCTCTCCTGTTGTTATCACCGCTCTGTCTCAGACCGCTCGGCTCCAGGCTCCTGAGCCCGGATGCTGGACGCTGCGCTGCACGGCCACGGAGAGGACGGAGAGTTATCCGGGGCCGCACCACCCTCGAGGAGCGTTCTAAGAGGATTTGTCATATTTGACTTCTCCTTTAGATGGAGAGATTAGAGAACTGGGCAGCGCTGAAGTCATGTGACTGGGGATTAAGTGGGTAGACCTGGGGGTCACATGATGAAGGATACACAGGGAAGACAGAGGCTACACTTATCTGATCCAGCATCAGAGTCCCTGCTGGATTTAGCGTAAAAGATGGAGCAGATTAGCTGTAGTTTATTGTCCCAGACCACAGTTGTATCACATGTTAGACTGAGATGTTTGGATGATCCTTCCATCTCCGCCTGGACACCAGTCGCTTAACCCTTGTGCTGTCTCTGGGTGAAGGGTGAAGGGAGAAGAGAAGGAATGAAGGAAGGGGGAAAAGATGGAAGGAAGGAAAGAAGGAAGTAAGGAAGAAAGGAGAAAAGAAGGAAAGAAGGAAGGAAGTAGGAAAGGGAGTAAGGAAGGGAGAAAAGATGGAAGGGAGGAAAGAAGGGAGAAAAGATGGAAGGAAGGGAGAAAGGAGAAAAGAAGGAAGGAAGGAAGGAAGTAGGAAAGGGAGTAAGGAAGGGAGAAAAGATGGAAGGAAGGGAGAAAGGAGAAAGGAAGGAAGGAGGTAGGAAAGGAAAGAAGGGAGAAAGGAGGAAAGAAGGAAGGAAGTAGGAAAGGGAGTAAGGAAGAGAGAAAAGATGGAAGGAAGGAAAGAAGGAAGTAAGGAAGAAAGGAGAAGAAAAGAAGGAAAGATGGAAGGAAGTAGGAAAGGGAGGAAAGAAGGGAGAAAAGATGGAAGGAAGGAAGGAAGTAGGAAAGGGATAAGGAAGGGAGAAAGAGAGGAAAGAAGGAAGGAAGAAGAAGGGAGAAAGGAGGAAAGAAGGAAGGAAATAGGAAAGGGAGTAAGGAAGAGAGAAAAGATGGAAGGAAGGAAAGAAGGAAGTAAGGAAGAAAGGAGAAAAGAAGGAAAGATGGAAGGAAGTAGGAAAGGGAGTAAGGAAGTGAGAAAAGATGGAAGGGAGGAAAGAAGGGAGAAAAGATGGAAGGGAGGGAGAAAAGAAGGAAAGAAAGAATGGAGAAAGGGAAAGAAAGAAGGGAGGGAAGAAGGAAGGAATTGAGAAAATAAGGAAAGAAGGGAGGAAAAGCAAATAAGGTAATAAAGGAACAAATGACGAAAGGGAGGTAGGAAGAAAAGGAGTAAAGGAGGAAAAGAGGAAAGGAAGAAGGAAGGAGAGAGCATGGCAGGAGGAAAGAAGGATAGAAGAATTGGGTCATTTTGACCCGAAGACAGCACAAGGGTTAGGAGGTGTTTATAACTTCCCCAGCTCCTCCCCTGGCGGTGCAGCCGCCGCGGTCACCACGTCTGCTGTGTCTGCGGCAGCAGAGCCCGCGCTGGATGCTTCAGATATCAGTGCTGTCTCTGCAGCCCACGCCTGCAGCCCCGGTGGCCCTGCTGGTGTGTTTACCTGCGGCTGCTGTAACAGTAGAAGTAGAGCGAGCGCGCTGGCTGCGGCCACCACAACAGCCCTATTGT
>NC_084603.1:11952750-12017750 GCF_033807715.1 Cololabis saira
TGGTTTCATCTCTTCCTGCAGGAGGAAACAGCGATGGAAACTTTGGCCTGAGTCTGGACGGAGAGCTGAAAGTGCTCAAGGACCTGGACAGGGAGGAGACTCCCGTCTACTTCATCATCATCAAGGCTTCCAGCAACAAAAGCTGGACCTCTCCCAGGGGTCAGCGGGCCTTACGGGCCAAAGCCATGGACCCCGCTCACAACCCAAGCCTGCTGGAAGTCCGAGTTGAACTGGAGGACATCAATGACCAGACGCCGCGCTTCACAAAAGCAGAATACACTGCAGGTACGCGGCGTTCTTTCAGCGGTGAACGCTCGTGTCTGGATGTGACCCGACTAACCGTCTCTCTTTGCTTCCGTGTTTCAGGAGTGGCAGCGAATGCCAAAGTGGGTTCAGAGCTGATCAAGGTGGTGGCCACAGACACCGACATCGGCAACAACAGCATCGTGCTGTACCACATCGTTACCATCCGCTACTTCCAGTCCCAGAGCAACGGCAGTGAGGACGTCGGCAGTGTCTTCACCATCGGTGAGCTTCCCAAAGTACAATATCCATACCACCTCTAGGCCTGTGTTGAAAAAAATCGATTTCCCAATTCTAAATCGATTCTCATATTAATTCCTTAAAAATCGATTTATATGTTTTTTTTCATCATTACATTACAACTTTTGGTTATTTTTTTGTTTATCCCCAAAAAAGGAATGTTTTGTTGGACACGAGAATAACTGGTGCCATGTTTTTGCCTTTAAATATGTTTAAAGGTATGAAAACATTAAAGTGTTAGGTTATAATTGCATAAATTGTCTATATTTCATTACTTTATATACTGTCTTGGGGTTACATTTGCAAAAAATGCTAAAAACCAAATGCTCAAAAATTAAAAACCAAAATAGACCGAAAATGGAACAAATAAAAACGGAATGTGGGAAAAAATAAAAACGATTTCATCGTCTCTGTTTCCTCCCTGGATCTGTTTGGTAATTCTGACCCACATGATGTTTCTGAAAGCAGTTCTATCAGCATTCTGGGAGCTGATTGGTCCTTACAGCATCATTAGCTGCTAATACTTGCTGTTTAATCTCAATATAATACTAGTAGTAATATTTTGCATAACTACAGTCATATAATTCATGCAACAGCTCAAAAAACTGTTTTAATAACACTAACCCAAATCAATATCGGAATCGGATCGAATCGAATTTTGATAATCGATTCTGAAACTTAAGAATCGGAATCGAATCGATTCTTGACATTTGAATCGATCCCCAGCCCTAACCACCACATCAACATTCCACTTGGAGACATTTCCTGTTTATCTCAGCTCTCCGTTCAGATCTATGTGAGTTTGAAAAAATGTTTGATGGGAGACGGGAACTGGTTGGACCAGGCAGCAGGTCTTGTTGATATGTACAGTATTCACTTCCTGCAGCCACTTCTACTTTTACAGCATGAAAGGTTTTATCGAACGCAACCTCTCAGAAGTTGTGTTTCCTCTGCCTCCGAGTCAGATTTGTTCCCGTCACTTCCACAGGTCTGACCGACGGCATGATCCGCACCTACGACCTCTTCACGGCCTACAGTCCCGGATATTTTCAGCTGGAGATTTTGGCTCGCGACTACGCCGGACACAGCACGACCACCAACGTCAACATCTACATCCTGCGGGACGACCAGCGGGTCAAGATAGTCTTTAACGAGATCCCCGACGTGATCCGTGACAACCAGGAGGATTTCCTCAACCTGCTGTCCAACATCACCGGTGCCATCGTAAACCTGGACGACATACAGGTCAGCCGTCTGGCTGCTGAAGCTTTACACAGAAATAAGTTTGAGTTTCATAAATATGACATCTTTGTGTCTCTTTTGTATCTTTAGTTCCACGTGGACAAGAAGGGAAGGGTGAATTACGGTCAGACCGACATGCTCATCCACGTCGTCAACAATCAGACCAACACCATCCTCGACGTTGAAAGGTCTCGTACGACTTTGCTTCAAAGCTTTTCCGTTTCTGTCTGGAACCTATTTGTTGAGCTCTGGTGTCTGTGAGCTCGGCAGCGCGTGGAGGTGGCTCTGTTGTGGTTTCCTGCCTGCTGATGTTTCATGTTCTGCAGAGTAATCCAGATGATCGATGAGAACAAGGAGCAGCTGAGGAGCCTGTTCAGGACACACAACGTGGTGGACGTTCAGCCGGCTGTTGGAGACCAACTTCCCGACGACATCTCCACGCTGCAGGTGCTAAAAGAGAGAGATCCTGACGCAACAGACTTCTGTTGTTGGAATCGTGTACTGGTGCTTTTGAGCTTTCTTTTTTATTACTGAACTCAGACAAGACTGAAATCATTGTGGTCGGCCCAGAACACCATAGAAAGGCATCATGGGGTAATACAGCTACTCTGGCCTCTAGCACCACTGTGAAGAATCCGGGGGTCATATTCCATCAGGATATGTCCTTTATAGGGCTGGGTGATATGGACCAAAAGTCATATCTCGATATTTTCTAGCTGAATGGCGATACTCGATATATATCAATATTTTTTCTGTGCCATAATTGGGGTTTCCCCCAAAGCATTATAGCATAGCATCTCTGTTAGCTTCATTTTTTTCTGAGGCAAACCCTTTAAAAAAAACAGTCAGTTTTAATACAAAGCCTCGTGCCAAATGTCACACAGGTACCTTTATTAACAGAGGTCTGCACAATATCAAAATGTATAAAACAAATGAAATAAAAATAAACTGCCTGCATATATAGAATAAAAATGCTTCTTGAATAAAATAAAACAAATATCCCTTTCCTGCATAACAATTAAATTAAAATACACTGTGAAATTAATACAATGTAGACAGTAACAGGCAGACTTTTCCACTGAGGTTGACAGTTGTGCAAATAACAAAACATTTGTGCAAATCTCAAATAAAACATTCAAGTCAATTTCTCACAAAATAAGCTTTATAAAAATCATAATTTTTTTTTAAATCGATATATAAACGATATTGTCTCGTACCATATCGCGTTTGAAAATATATTGATATATATTAAAATCTCGATATATCGCCCAACCCTAGTCCTTTACTACTACTACTGTCATTTAGCTTTTAGCTTTTAACCAAAGCCACTTACATCTGAGAGAACAACACAAGCACAGCAGCCTTTAAATCCCACATCTAGCAAATTTCAAGAACTGCCTATTTTCATCTAGGTAATATTGCCAAAATCAGACACATCCTGTCACAGAAAGATGCTGAGAAAATAGTACATGCATTTGTCACCTCAAGGTTAGATTACTGTAACTCCTTTTCATCAGGCCGTACCAGCAAGACGCTAAACTCTCTCCAGCTGGTCCAGAATGCCGCAGCTCGTGTGCTAGCAAGAACTGGGAAAAGAGACCATATCACCCCAATATTAGCCTCCTTACACTGGCTCCCTGTAAAAGCCAGAATAGAGTTTAAAGTCCTCCTTACCTATAAAGTCCTGAATAGTCAGGCTCCATCCTTCCTCAAAGAACTCATAGTTCCCTATTATCCTGCTAGACCTCTGCGCTCACAGAATGCAGGACTGCTTGTGATTCCTACAGTCTCCAAGAGCAGAATTGGAGGCAGAGCCTTCAAATTTCAGGCCCCAAACCTCTGGAATAATCTCCCAGTCTTGGTCCGAGAGGTGGACGCACTCTCTCTGCCTTTAAGAGTCGGCTTAAAACCTTCCTCTATGAAAAATCCTATGCTTAAAGTCAGCTAGCCTGATGTTACTGTGTTTTTTGGATGTTTTGCTGTTTAATTTTATGATGTGTGATATCTGATCACTTTTATCACTGATACTGATCTTTTTCTGATGCTTATGTTTTTATACATTATTTTGTGATGTCTTATATCTGATCACTTTATCTGTTTTTCGTGTTGTGAAGCGTCATGACCTTGTTATGATTTGACGCTATACAGATGAATTGACTTGAATATTTTCCTTCCACAGCTGGTCATCATTATCCTGGCGGTGCTGCTGTGCCTGGCAGGAGTTTTGTTTGTAACAATGAACTGGCATTATCGCAGAGTGTGAGAATCCTTCATATACTTTTGCTGTTTTTTGAGCTTGAATCTTTAGAAATCAGCTCAGACACACATCTCATTCTGAGTCGTCAGTCTGAGCATCAAAGCAACTCACTCCTCTTGTCGTGCTGCATCTCTCTTGCAGACACCAGAGGAAGCTGAAAGCGATCGTTGCAGGATCGACAGGTAAGACAGAGCTCCGGTGACGGGACAGTCCCGCCAGCCCCTCGTCAGGATGTGGTGTGGAGCGTCACTCAGCTACACGCTAATGCAACACTGTTGTTCTTGTACGCTTGTTTGTCTTCTGCCCTGCAGGAAACCAGGGTCTAATGGACATCCTGGACATGCCCAACACTAACAAGTACTCCTTTGAGGGGTGAGAGTTACTTTCACAGCTATTTCAGATGCAGAAAGAAATGTTTACAGAGCAGTTTGTCATTATAACATCTTATTGTTCGGACATGTCAATTTTTTTTATTTCGGTCCATTTGGATACAACATAGTACAACATAAAAAAAGGTCCAATATTTTAAGTGGCACAGAAAAGGTATAGGCTGAAGCCAAGGCTTATTATGCCTACCCTTTTATGAACCTCGACTCAGGAGGTTTTATACAAAACAAAACTAATAATTTGGGTTCAAACATTGAAAAAGAATGGATATATTGGACAAGTAACAAGTAAGCAAAGACAAAAAAACAAAGACGAAAACAAAACTAAAAAACATACTATAAATTGCAAGAAGTAATAAATTAAGCGGTTCTTGGCTAGAGACTGTACAGCGCGGAGAACAGAGGTTAAGAGTAGGGTGCTGCTTCACCAACTCCTCGGCTAAACGGCCGCGGAGAGCGGTCATGCAAACACTTGCTACAATTTGCTACTATCATGGTATTATTATATATTATATTAATATATAATATTAATTGATATTATCAAGTTGATGGCGTTTGTGTTGCGTCTGCCTCTGCAGGGCTAACCCGGTGTGGCTGGACCCGTTCTGCCGTAACCTGGAGCTGGCCGCTCAGGCCGACCACGAGGACGACCTGCCCGAGAACCTGAGTGAGATCACGGACCTCTGGAACAGCCCGGCGCGCACTCATGTGAATCTGCCGTCTCTTGTATTCCACATCTGTATCCCGCAACATTAGGGCTGTGCGATTAATCGATTTTAAATCTAAATCGGATTTATTAATCAAGACGATGTTAAAAAAAGGAAAATCGATTTTCCTTTTTTGCAGCTGGCTGCATTACAGACAGAGCTCGTCTAGTCATCTTTGTTTGGTCAAGAAAATTGTAAATGTTGTAACTTACAGTATCTTTCAATTACACTTAATTCCCAATAGGGAAATTTGTCTGCTATTTTTCTTTAAAAATAAAGATAAAATATTTTAAACAATTTATTCCATTTTCTTTTGTAGTTTTACCAAAAAAATCGAAATCGAAATCAAAAATCGGGTTTTCAGAGAAAAAAAATCGGGATTTTATTTTTGTCCAAAATCGCCCAGCCCTACGCAACATCATAATCCGAGTCTGACTCGGATCATTATTTAATGACGTGCACGTTAACCCGGCAGGGCACCTTCGGGCGAGAGCCTCAGGCGAGGCCCGAGGACGACCGCTACTTGAGAGCAGCCATTCAGGAGTACGACAACATCGCCAAACTGGGCCAGATCATGAGGGAGGGGCCTATCAAGGTGAGATGTCTGACCTGTTTTCATGGTCACATGCTTTCATCCTTCCTAAAATGTACCGGAGGACGAGCAGGACTGAAAACAAGACCTCCTGCACTTCGTCCTGAGTGGAAAGCAAAGTGGGAAACCTCAAAGATTTACAGATACCGCTGCTGAGACGGAGCTTTTAGTTAAAGGGTCGGACATTCCCGCTGTGGATTCTAGTTTCTGACGACTGTGATGTTCAGGGTGTGAGGAGGATTGTGTGATGGACTCTGTTTGATCCTAACTGCCATCCTGTCAGGGTTCGCTGCTCAAAGTGGTCCTGGACGACTACCTGAGGCTGAAAAAGCTCTTTGCAGCGCGACTTGTCACCGTATCCACCAGCCAGGGAGATCAGTCATCGGTCACTGAGGTGGGCGAGGAGGAGCGAGCAATCTGTTTGCCCCTGCTGCCGTGTTCTCGTCTCCCGCTGCTGGAGAGCAGGCAGACTCTGACATCCTGTCCGCTGCTCTGCCGCGGCGCCTCTTCCCTTCTGCTTTCTGCTTCACTGCCACCTTGAATGAGACTCTAAATCAAATCAAATTTGCATTCTTCAGTTAAATGGACAATCTACTTCGTTTGGATGTTCTGGCCCAAAGAAACCCCAACAATCGTTAGTCAATTAGTTTGTTCAGTCAAGGTCTTTTCTCTGCTGATCTGTTATCTCACTTAATTCACACGCTGTTTTTCACACTGCAGAAACTAATCTCTAAGGAAGTAGAAAAGCCTCGTTTCAGGAAAATTAGAAGAGTTGTTTTGACTATTTTGGTATGTTTAAGAGTTTTAGTCAATAAAATATTTCTTACCGCCATTGGCAGCGATAGTTTGTTCAAAACAAGATCATTTTGATTATATTTAGGAATATTAGGCTTATTTCTAAAGAGGTTGGTTTGCAGTGTTTTTCCAACCACCAGAATGATTCGATCTATTTCTTTGAGTGTTTGATACAAATGAATCTGCTGGTTTTCTGAACATACAAGACTGTCTCAGAAAATTAGAATATTGTGATAAAGTTCTTTATTTTTTAATGCAATTAAAAAAACAAAAATGTCATACATTCTGAATTCATTACAAATCAACTGAAATATTGCAAGCCTTTTATTATTTTAATATTGCTGATTATGGTTTACAGTTTAAGATTAAGATTCCCAGATTATTCAAATTTTTTGAAATTTTGAGTTTTCCTAAGCTGTAAGCCATGATCAGCAATATTAAAATAATAAAAGGCTTGCAATATTTCAGTTGATTTGTAATGAATACAGAATGTATGACATTTTTGCATTACAGAAAATAAAGGACTTTATCACAATATTCAAATTTTCTGAGACAGTCCTGTAATCTGTAAATAATTTACTAATCAGATAATTTATCTCTTCTGTCCACCTTTAAAAGCTCATCCAGAGCGACCTGGACGAAGACGAGGATGAGCATCTGGGCATGGGTGGAGGTCGCGGTACGATGCGCTTCAAGCACAAGCTTCCCGTGGAACTGAAGGGGCCCGAAGGCGTGCACGTGGTCCACGGCAGCACGGGCACGCTCCTGACCTCTGACCTCAACAGCCTGCCGGAGGACGACCAGCGGGCGCTGGCGCGCTCTCTGGAGGCGCTGAACGCCGACGGGGGGCTGTACTCAGAACGCAACGCCCGCACAGAGTCGGCCAAGTCCACGCCGCTGCACCGCCACAAGGACGGGGACGCGCTGTCGGAGAGTCCGCTGGAGATCACGGAGTTATGACTAGCCGAGGCCTCGCTGGTCTGAGAGCAACCACGACTCGTGTCCTCGTTGCTCCAAACCCAGACCCTGATGTGGTTGGGAAGGACGGGGGAGTGTGTGTAGTCTAGTCTAATCCTCATCAGCACATCCGTCAAACACCTTGGATACGGCACTGAAGACGGTCACGTTGCACACTCAAGTGCTCGGTGATGTTTAGGGCATCGTAAGCTCCCTGGACGACCCTCGTCTTCAGCCAGAAAAACAAATCAGCCGGTGTCATCAGAGGGGCATTGGGAAGAAATGACTGAGCCTCGGAAAACCCGGACCGTAAAACCGTCAACAGGTGCCTCAGTAACGAAACCTTCAGTCATCCTGGACTGCAGACACTCACAGAAACTACATTACACACACTGGAAGAAAAAAAAGAAAGAAACTACGCGCTCAGACCAGCAGACGGCCGACAATGGGACTGAAAAAATAATGCAGTCACGCTGCAACTTTCAAAATGATGCAGTGTTGAGGGGCTGTAGAAGTGAGGACTTTCTCACAGACGCATCTTGTTCAGAAATGATCTATGAACACTTCCTTCTAACATAGGGACTTCTGCTAATCCCCCAGTGACAATTAAGAGGACAGTTTTTATTTGTCGCAGAGGAAGAGTGGCCTTGCCATCATAGTAGTTTAAAATCAACTATTTTTGATGAAAGGAAAAAGATGAAACCTCTGGAAGCGCAGCAGGAGCCTGCTCCACCTCTCCATCCTCAGTCACTAACACTCGTACACCAGGGGTCCTCAACTCCAGCTCCACAAAGGATGGAAGCGGTCAGAGGAGAAAATACAAATAAGATTCAAAGGACAATTCAAAAAGAGAAAAAAAAAAGTTATAAATGGAGGATTTTATAGAAATAAAGATGGCTTTGTGCCCAGAGACTTTACACTGCCACGTGAGGGAGTAAAAGTCATGCTCAGAATAAACAGTTTTGCTTTATTTTTTCCATTTTATACTAAAAGTATGAAATTTAAAAAAAAATATTTTTTTGAAGAAAAATGCTGGCTTACCAAAACAGGTAAACGATGTTGGATGTTTGGAGTATGAGTATTGTGATATGGTGACACGTCTGTTTGTTTCCCTTTATATGACAACTGATGCTTCTGATGAGTGGTGTATTTTGAGAGTTTTATTTTTTTTATATTCCCATTTTGTAAACTTTAATTTGTCATTGTCACCAGCCTGGCCTGAGATCTATGTTGGAAAATGTTGTGGGATGATCTGTGATAATAAAAGAAATATGCAATGGCCTCTGTTCTCAGTCGATGGAATCAGATGTTTAGTGGATCAGAGTGAAGGAAGGAGAAGAGAGACAACTGGAGATATTTAATTCTGATGTGTTGCTGCAAAAACACCATCCTTTTTTTTCCATCCAAGCACATTAATGTGACAGCTGGTACATACTGCCATCTAGTGTTTGATAACTGTAAACATGTTCCAGTGAGAAATAAATACAATTTTAGCAGACCACTCCACCCTTTTATTGTTGCCAGGTTACATAGAAAAGTTGTCATGAATAAAAGATGAAGACTCGGGTCCTGAGGTCTTCTTCACTGTCGCTGGTGAGAGTTATCGGCTTGTAGCGCTCCCTGCCGCTGTGGTGGAAGTAGAGACCGCCATCTTCTTCAACGTCTTATTCAGCTGTACAGAGAGGGATGTTTTCATCGTTAAACATGGCAAAAAAAACTAGAAACTTCTTTTAACAAATCAGTGGATGACAGTTTAATTTTCAAGTCTGTTCCTCGTGTTCAATATTTTGTGACGTTAAATCAGCAACTCTATGAATCACGATGATTTATTAGTTACCTCCTCAAACTTGTGGATCTGCCTGATGAAAAAGTCTCCGTACCGACGGGCTACTTTGGTGTCGGCAATGTGGATCATGTCCTGTGGAAATATTTAAGGAAAACCTTTTCAGATTCACTGATAAACGGCATCCAACAGTGAGAACATACATTGAGGGCTTCTTGCAATATTCAAGTGTGGATGCAAAGATTTCTCAAACATATTTGTATAAGTAACTTGTCACGTACATCATTTAGAGAGAATATTGCATCATTCCAGGACATATAGGGAGGTTAAGTCCTCATGAGAGAAAGGTTTGTGGAAATAAGCTGCTTTTGGTGACCCACTCGTATATTAATACTTCCTACTAAAGCTGCACAATATAATAAAAATGCATTACTGCAATAGGTTATAATGTTATTGTTATTGCAATATTAACATGCACAATAAGCCAGAAAAGGAATCAGATACTGCCTCAGGAGGAGTTCAAGTATCTTGGGGTCTTGTGATGGAGCAGTGGCTGCATCAGTTTGTCATGGTAAAGAAGGAGATGGTGAAACTCGATTTACCAATCTATGGGCACGAGCTGTCGGTAGTGACTGAAAAAATTAGATCACACATGGAAAAATAGCTAGGAGTTTTCCCAGCAGAGTGTCCGGACTCTCCCTTAGAGATGGAGGGAGAAGCTCCGTCATGCAGCAGGGGCTCAGAGTAGAGCTGCTGCTCCTCCAGATGAGGTGGCAGGGCGTCTAGCTAAGACGCCTCCCTGGTGAGGTGTTCCAGGCGCGTCCCACTGGGAGGAGACCCCGGGGAAGACCCAGGACCTGCTGGAGGGACCATGTCTCTCGGCTGGCCGGGGAAAGGGAAGCCTGGGCTTCCTTGCTTATGCTACTGCCCCCCTCCCCAGATAAGTGGCAGAGGATGGATGGATGAATGGATGCATAGGAAAAATAAATTGTTTTTCCAAGTGGCATGCTTTCCCATTCTAAACTAATCATATTTAACCCATCAGATGGAACTGCACTGCCCGAGATATCAATTTAAATGCTAATTTGCATGAAGAATCTTGCTCCTGCGTGGTGCAGTTCATTATCTTTATAAAACTATGTTGCAGGAATCGAAGCAACACATTTCATTTTAGCGTCTGCATGTGCTACTTATAGTCAAGGGACAATTTCAGCTGCAGAGTAAGAAGACATTAGCACCATACACTGAAGTGTTGGTATACAGGACTGTCTCAGAAAATTAGAATATTGTGATAAAGTTCTTTATTTTCTGTAATGCAATTAAAGAAACAAAAATGTCATACATTCTGGATTAATTACAAATAAACTGAAATATTGCAAGCCTTTTATTATTTTAATATAGCTGATTATGGCTTACAGTTTAAGATTAAGATTTCCAGAATATTCAAATTTTATGAGATAGGATATTTGAGTTTTCTTAAGCTGTAAGCCATGATCAGCAATATTAAAATAATAAAAGGCTTGCAATATTTCAGTTGATTTGTAATGAATCCAGAATGTATGACATTTTTGTTTTTGTAATTGCATTACAGAAAATCACAATATTCTAATTTTCTGAGACAGTCCTGTAGATCTCATGTCGGATCCTAATTGCATTGCAGCCAAAACTGTGAGATATACGGCCGACGCGATGCATGCAGAGATTACAAGCCAGCATTACTATAAGAACGTTACCTTATCAATGTAAAAGTCCACTTCAGAAGCGGACTGGAACTCTCCGTCCAGCGCAGAGATGCCGCTGGTCCACACCAGGTTCTTCATCTTGTGTTTGAATACGAGCAGCTGAATGCGGAACTCCTGCTCCGTCATGTCCAGGAATCCTGCCAGCTTTGCCACCGGCATGGTGGTGTAGAGCTTCAGGAAGCTGCACAAACACACGGGGATGAACGCGACACACAGACATGCACTGAAAGGTCACAAGAGCTGTTTCAATCATTTTTCTACCCCATCCTAATCGAAAACTCTTAGTGGATAAAAATATGACAAACTTTCAACACAGCTTTGGAGCACACGTGTAAGCCGTACCTCCGGATGGTTGAGAGCTGAGCCTGCTGCTGCACCTCCTCAGCAAACACCTTGAGCTGCTGTTGGAACGGCTCTTTGTGGTAGTTGGGGTGGACGTTGTCGTAGTTGGGCACCACAGGGGACAGGAACTTGGGACAGGCGAAGCTGAACTGCTCCTCAAACACCTGCAGATCTCTTAAGGTGGAAATGGGACCACAAAGGTGTTTTAAAATGCAGCAGTGCAGACATTGTGCTCTGTGTGAACTAGGGCTGGGGATCGATTCAAATGTCAAGAATCGATTTGATTCCTATTCTTAAGATTCAGAATTGATTATCAAGATTTGATTCGATTCCGATATTGATTTGGGTTAGTTATTAAAACTGTTTTTTGAGCTGTTGCATGAATTATATGACTGTAGTTATGCAAAATATTACTACTAGTATTATATTGAGATTCAACAGCAAGTATTGGCAGCTAATGATGCTGTAAGGACCAATCAGCTCCCAGAATGCTGATAGAACTGCTTTCAGAAACATCATGTGGATCAGAATTATCAAACAGATCCAGGGAGGAAACAGAGACGGATGAAATCGGTTTTATTTTTTCCCACATTCCGTTTTTATTTGTTCCATTTTCGGTCTATTTTGGTTTTTAATTTTTGAGCATTTGGTTTTTTTTAGCATTTTTTGCAAATGTAACCCCAAGACAGTATATAAAGTAATAAAATATAGACAATTTATGCAATTACACTTTAATGTTTTCATACCTTTAAACATATTTAAAGGCAAAAACATGGCACCAGTTATTCTCGTGTCCAACAAAACATTACTTTTTTGGGGATAAACAAAAAAATAACCAAAAGTTGTAATGTAATGATGAAAACAAAAAAAAAAACATATACATTTTTTTTAAATCGATCTTTAGACATATGAATCAATTTTTAGGAATTAATATGAGAATCGATTTAGAATTGGTAAATCGATTTTTTCAACACAGGCCTAGTGTGAACACATCCTGATGAAATCTATGCTAAAGACCCAACATTTCTGGTTATCAATTACCGAAACATAGTAAAGTTATAGTTGCCCTAAGCCCACTGACACATCTAAAATAGAGCTTGTTTCTCAAAACCCCATTGCCAAAATAACAATTTAAAAAAAAAGTATAATTTGCAATGGAATAAACTAATTAAAACTGAAATGATGTATTGGGAGAAACACTGACAGTTGTTCCAACACAAGGTGATAAGTATGTTTCTTACCCTTTCTGCATACGAAGCATCTTGTCTCCGTACTTCTCCCTCAGCTGTGTGTGGATGCTCTCGTCGATGCGCATCGGGTACATGGTGAGAGCGATGGCCAGCAGGCCGTGCATCTGCTCATTCTGTTTATTGATCTAAAAACACAACAAAAGGCGTGTTCTTTAGAAGAAAACCTATTGAGCAAGTGGCTAAATGATCTGAGACGTATCATTATTTACATTTAGCAGGACAGATCTATGTACATTTGTTCACACCAAACACTAAAATGCATCACCAGACGCATCTTGAATGAGGACTATCAGATATCAGTTACCTGTTTTATGTGCAAATAACCACACAAGCTACATCACACAGCGTTGCAACACGCAGGACTTTAGCATTTGGTGACTTGAACTATATCAATATTCAGATGTTAACACATTTCAGATGCATCAAAACTTAATTTATTGCAGACTTTTTTTTTTTAAACACAATTTTTTAAATCAGCTCAGGAACCGAAGTATATATAAATAAAACTGGATTATTGATAGTAGTATCTCTAATGCATCTGTTTGCAGAAGCAGAAATCTGTGTGGTTCAGTTCCCACTTAAGTCAGAGTTCTGGTGCTGCACTCACGGCTCCAGAAGTTTACAAACACGTCAACTGGGGGATTTATGTGAAAGATGAATCTTTTAAATTTGGTACTTTCTGCAGAATGTAAATTTAACAGAAACTGATAAAGGGATAAATCATCTGAGTGGAACCACGTCTCTTTGCGTGGTGACATCAGGTGAGTAGATGATTCTTCAATGAGGCCCAGGAAATTCATGTTTAACAGTGTGTCAGGAGGGCAGATGCTCTAAATACAGCTCCACAGATTTTATTTAAAAGGCATCCATAGTTTGGATACATCTAAAAATGTTAACCCCACATCTGACAGGGATTAAAGCAAAAAAAATATTTTTGACTGAAATTTTTTTTTCATGCCAGTTCATATTCCCCTGCCATCTATGCGCTGCACCACACTTTAAGAATGGCCCCTTTTCTGCCGTGCGGCCGCTTCCCAAAAGTTTCAAGTAAAAAAGTAAAATGCTGTATTAGCCCTTCTGTTTTCTAATACAGCATTTAAGGTGTAAGAAGACTTTAACCAACACTATTTAAATACTCGAGACCAATAGCATTTTATAGGAGGAAGGTGATTTTGAGTAGTTTTACTATTGTCAGTTTGCTTTTAATTTATAGTCCACATCAATTTGTGCAGTCCTCTCATTAAAGCCTTAGGCCTGTTCTCCTAGATCTGAGTCAACCTGGTAATCTCGCACTTCTTCATCCAGTTGACCGGCTGCTCTGATGTCACTGCACTTGGCAAGGCTTTGACCAAGGTGATGAAAGCATCCTGGACTGTTTCATGGACAATCAGTGATGGTGTTAGTGCAGACAAAGAGATGATGTTATTGTTGAGAAGAAGGTTTTTCAAAATCGCGTCAACACCCCCCGTGGGCCTTCGAGATGCTTTGTTTTATTAAACAGTGGGATTACCCTGGTCCGCACCAGTTCTAAGTTTAGCTGCTAGACGCCGGCCGAGGAATACGTAATTGTTACGTAATTGTGAATTAAAAGTTGCGTTCCGTATTGAACCAATACAGACACATATTATGCTCTTATTTATTGATGTCATAATCTACATGTGAAGGTCGGAAAAGTTGAATATATTGCAAAACTTAATTCGTAGTAAATTCAACTAATGTGAAACAAATATTTTATTACCCATATTCAAAGTAAGATACTTCAAGCCTTTATTTGTTATCATTTTGGTGATTATGGCTCACAGTTTATGAAAACCCCAAATCAAAAATCTCAAAAAAATTGATTTTATGAAATCAATAAACAATTCAACCATCAAAATGATAACAAATAAAGGCTTAGGATATCTTGCTTTGAATGCATTGAGACTATGTAATATATTAGTTTCACCTTTTAAATTGAATTATTGAAATAAATTAACTTTTACACCATATTCTAATGTTCCGACCTTCACCTGTAGGTTATATTCTACATCTGGGCTGATGTGGACATACGTAGCATAGTAGACTATTTCAGTTACTGGTATGGTTGTCTGTCTGTACAGTCGTGCAAGTCCAATGCTATTAAAGCACTTTAAACTTTAAATTAAAGCATTTTGTTTTTTCATATAAAATAAATATATTTCTATGCAGTTTAGAAGTTTTGGGGATGCCCCTTTTTTTGGCGCATGCGCTGCTGAAATCAGGCGTTCCTTATTTCTATTTCTGAAAGGTGGTAACCCTAGAGGCGACCTGCCGGGGGCCCGCGCGAACGGGTCCCCGACGGGCGCCGCAGCTGGGGAGATCCGCGAGAAGGGCCCGGCGCGCGTCCAGAGCCGCCGCCATCCGCCGTACCCGATCCCCCCCACCGGTCCGCCTTCCGCGCGGCGCCGGACACCGCCCCGCATGAAAGACCCCCGCCCGACGACGTGCAAACGCCGCTGGACAGAGGCCCCCCGCAAGGCGGGCCGGGCGACCGCGCCTCCGGCGGCGGGGGGAGGAGGGCGACTGCTCCCCCAGCCGCGGCTCGAGCCCAGCCCCGCTTCGCACCCCAGCCCGACCGACCCAGCCCTTAGAGCCAATCCTTGTCCCCAAATTCCAAAGTTTCCCTTACTGATCCAACACCGCCTCCTCTGTTTTTGATTGGCTAATCCAAGGCGCTGGCAGCTTTATTGGTTTACAACAGCGTCAGTTTAATGCCTAACATGATTTAATTGGCTAGTCTAAACTGTACCACAACAAAACGCACAGGCAAAGCTTTTTTTTTTTTTTTTTTTTTTTTCTTCCCTCATTTTCCAATTGACGGAAATCCGTCTAGAGACGGAGAACTTTAATCCCTGACATCTGAACATGATATCTAAAAAAAAATTAAATGATCTGGTCTGCCGAGCTCTTACTAACCATCTCATATTTATACGTTGACCTCTGGAACATGTTCCTCGTCCTCTGGATGTAGAGGAGGATGTTGGCGAAGACTCGAATGGCATCCTGGTAGCGCCGCATCATCAGGTAGGCAAAGCCAACGTAGTAATAGGTGGTGATCTGACACTCGGGTACACGAGAGTACATGCTCTACAAGACGGGAAAAACAAAAGACGATCCACTAAATATCAGGGGTTCACCATGTTCTGTAGAATCATGTTTGGCAGTTTGAAGTGAGTCCACCTATAGATAAGGGACTATGAAAGAGGTCTTACCTTCTTGTTGAGCTCGATGTTCTCCAGGACTTTGATGGCCTGGTAATAGTCTCCCAGCAGAGAGTGCAGCCTCAGAAGGCCGACCAGGCTGAAGTATCCCAACATCTTGTACAAGGAGTGACGCCCATATTCTCCCGCCACGCTCTCTGGGTCTCCTGCATCCCAGCAACAGCATGGTTAAAATACTTTGTACTTTATTTATACATAAGTAGAAGAACTTTAATGGAAATTAAGATTTTGACATAATTCAGGTTTCCTGTTTACTTCAACCCAATAAAAAGTGTCTAACACCGTGTCCTAACTGCATGCGACGCGAGCGAGCGTCAGCGACAAAAACAATTCCATTGCTTTATTTTCTATTGGACTGTCCGAAGTGGCTGCGAGCGACGCAGTGTGACGCGCCGTTTTGAGCTGATCATTTGTCGGACACCCGGCTTCTATTTTCTTCCTGACGCTCGCGTTGAAAGCGCTGTAGGAAACAATCATTTCAATACAAGAACCTCAATAAAGTGGCAGCTGGCTGGAGGGAGATCGCCAGGGAGCTGGAAGATTCTGATAAGATAATATATAATAATAGGATAATATTTCTTTCTGCCACTTTATTGAGGTTTTTGTAGTGAACTGAGGAGGAATCATAGAGATAACTTCTCATTTCAACTAACTGGATCAGCCGTTCCTCATCCATGACTGTTTCCTACAGCACTCTCAACCAGCTTTCAATGCGAGTGGCAGGAAGAAAATAGAAGAACATTTAAATATCACAACATAAAGCTTGTTTTCTGTTTAGAAACTACAAACGTAGGAAGATTACAAGTACTCATCCATCTTTTACTTGTCTCTTTACTCTTTTAGGAGTTTTTTTTAGGAGTTTCTTTCAGGAGCGCACGGGCGGGTTGTGCGGTGAATAAAGGCTGATTTATGGTTCCACGTAAAATCAACGGCGTAGCCTAAGGCGTAGGGTACGCGGCAACGCGCACTGTTCGTTACATGCACCGCGTAGCCTACGCCGTAGGGTCTGCGTTGGTGTAACGCGGAACCATAAATCAGCCTTTTAAAAAGCGAGTTTCAGCTGTCAATCAAAATAACGTGGGGGCCCATAACGCGTTCAGTGTGGACAGAGCGCGTCCGATACCACGCAGTGCGACTCTACAGTCGGACGCTCGCATGCAGTTAGGACAGGCTGTTAAAGTTCTCGTTTACCTCCACTGGTGTACACCTCAAGCTGACGGTTAATGTTGCTCTTGTCCACCAGGGAGTGGAGGACATTCAGGACACTGTGGACGTTCCAGATTTTCGGGTTATTCCTCAGGAACTCAATTTCCTCCTCTGATTTTTTGGCCGTCTTACAGCGGTACTGACTGAAGGACTGGAACTAAAGAGGGAAGAGTGCAGTTTCCACAGTTAACACCACTTAACCATTCGTTCTATGAACTATATTTCAGTAGCTGGGTTGTTTAAGAGACAACGGCTAGTAGCTACTACTTGTTCTGTACCTGATAGATGAATTCATCAATGATGTCCCAAAGCCACTGGTTGGGAAGCTCCAGGGGGGCGGGACCATCAGCATCTGTTTACAGCCAAACCAACTCATATGAATGATGCATCAACAGATATCTACCATTAACTACAAATGAGGGGAAAGAAAGGAAGGACTTACTGAGGATGTAGTTGAAGAGGTTGCAGTAATTGTAGTATGACTCAAATCTCTGCTCCAAAGTTGGCCCACCCTGATTTAGAATATAGATATAGTTTTGATATAGAAAACTATGTTTGTAACACTAGAAATCATCCTACACGTCCTGCAAGTTACTCAGAAGCCAGGGTGGAGATCGAGCAATGTTCATAATGTGCAAATACTCACGCTGACTTTGGCATAGATGTGTCTGTAATAGAGCTCCTTGTAGAGGATAAGGAAAACGGCATCTGTTTTAAAATAAATAATGAAAATGAATTACCGCTACATCTCTCATCAAATAACCTGCAAAGCCACGTGATAAATTGTGTTATTATTTTTACATGGACTAGAGTTAGACTATATCTGTACATTATTCACATTTAATTGAAACATTTCAGCAGTCCTCAATGAAATAATGTTTTACAAAAAGAGAAGAGGTTAAAAACATAAGTCTCACCATTGCCAACTAGTGATGAGATGGCCTCAGCCTCTGGCCAGGGGGAGTTCTTGAAGAAACGATCAGTCAACTTGTTCCAGCTGATCAGGAGGAAGATTACAACTGGAAGTTAATTGTCATGTAATCACATAGGTGCATCTCTTATAAGTATGTTTAACAAAAATCACCTTGGGACCAGCTTTATAAACAAGACTTGAGTTTACCTGTTGTCATAAACATCCTGGATCTCATAGATCTTCTGCTCAATGCTCTCGCTGGACACGCGGTTGGACTGCAGCTCATAAACCTTCTGGTCGATCAAGTCAGAGATGGTTTTGTGGAAATACTGCAGGAAGTTTTTGATCACCTCTGGGATGACGTGGTAGGTCTGCTGCTCATACTGCCTCTCGTAGGCCAGGTCTGCTTTAGGGTCTCCTGCAGGGAGATGGGGGACCAAAGGAGGCAATAACTAGGCAAGGCAAGTTTATTTCTATAGCACAATTCAACACAAGGTAACAAAGTGCTTTACGTCAACATTAAAAGCAGCAAGACACAATTAAACAGTAAATAAAATAAGAAAAAAGGTAAAATAATAAAAAGTACAAGTTGTTAAAAAGTAAGGGCAGAAGAGTACAGCAGGTAAGTATTTAATTTAAGAGTAAGCTTCAGTAAGCATTAATTTTTTTAGCCCTGATTTGCAATGTGCAATAACCAGGACAGTGAAATAACTTTTCAATGCAATATTATACAACACCTTTTCTATCCATATAATTATTTTTATGGCACTGCACTTTTTATTTTTACCCTTTATTTCTATTTTTATATTTATATCTTTATATGGGTGTATTTTGTAAATGACAGTACTGTGTGTGTGAGATGGAGATGTGAATTTCCCTGAGGGAACCTCCCAAAGGGACTAATAAAGTCATCTGAATCTGATTTAAAGGATCTACAGTTGGAGCAGACCTCAGGTCTACAGGAAGTTTGTTCCACCGGTGAGGAGCAGAATAACTGAACGCTGCCTCACCTTGCTTGGTTCTGGTTCTTGGGAAACACAACAAACCAGATCCAGATGAACCTCAGGGGTCTGGGAGCTTCATAGGAACTAACAGATCCAGCATGTATTTTGGTCCAAGACCATTCAGTGCCTTGTAGACCAGCAGTAAGATTTTAAACTCTATGCTTTGACTCACTGGAAGCCAGTGTAGCGATTTCCTAGTGTTTGTTAGGACTCTGGCAGCAGCGTTCTGGATCAGCTGAAGATAGATTTCTTGTTCAGGCCTGTAAAGATGCCATTGCAATAATCCAACCTACTGAAAATGAATGAATATATTTTTCCATGTCTTGTTTAGACAGAAACCCCTTAATTCTAGCTATGTTTTTTAGGTGGTAATAGGCAGATTTAATGATAAACTTTAGATGGCGGTTGAATTTCAGTTCTGAGTCAATAATTACACCAAGATTTCTGGCTTGATTTGTAGCTGTATAAAAACATATAAAACAGCATGTACATTCTGCAACACTGTAAGAGTGCAACAGTAAATGTAACATAAGTTTTAAACAAATGGGTCAAAAGTAAAAACAATAAAAAAAAAAAAAAAAAACTAAATATAATAAGAATAATAAAATATAGAATAAGCTGTATTGACCAAGTATGAACATGCCAGACAGGGAATTTGTTTCCGTTTTTTTTTTTTTCGCTCACTGAACACAGATTTAAATAGTTACAAACAGTAATAGACAAACAGCTCTTATTAACATATATACAATTTAAAAGTGAAAGGTGGAGCAGTTTGAGGTAGACATGGTTATTGAAAGGTGCATTGTTACAGCATAACTATAACTATACTATAAGTACTTAAATACACTTAAATGTGAGCAATTTTACAACGAACAAATGCCATAGGAAAACTTATAGCATTTGGAAGAGGAAAATGGGACAAATGTGTACTAACCAGTGTGGAGGTCGTAGTCATTTGGGTAGGCGTAAGGGTCGTGCTGTGGGGAGATAGATCAATCAAATTTTATTTCTTATAGCACCTTTCATCCAGGTACATGAAATACAATGTGCTTAACGTTTTGAAAGGGTGACACGCAACCATCTTCCCTATTGAAGGTGGCTGCCGCGGGTTCCCAGCAAAATTGGTGCGCTACTTTCTCCAGAGGGTTGGGCTGGAGCCCAAACAGCTGAAGAAAGCCACCAGGGACATAGCCGCAGCAGCCGAGTCCAGCTCAAGATGGCTGTGGCTGAAGAGGGCCCACAGTTGGAACCCTTCCGCAGGTGAAGGCTGGTCAGTCTTTGCTGACCCACTCAGGCGAGGTGTACAGGTTAAGGGGAACCTGAGATCCCTGCTGATGATGCGGAAGGGTTTCCAACCCTGTGGATGCTCCGAGGAATACCACCTCGGAAGATCTGCATCACCAGAGTTAGTGTAGTTCCTACAGTTACAGTTACAGCCTGTGGCAAAGCATCTCGGATGTTTACTTCACCTTTGTCTGAAAAATAAGCATAATAAATACAAAAATAAAAACTGGGACCAATGCACAATGAAATACAATATAGTTAATTAGAATAGAATAGAAAGCCTTTATTATCATTATACTGGTACAATGAGATTAGGCAGCAGCTCCGTAAAAGTGCACACTAGGGCTGTGCGATTAATCGATTTTAAATCTAAATCGGATTTATTAATCACAATCAATGTTAAAAAAAGGAAAATCGATTTTCCTTTTTTGCAGCTGGCTGCATTACAGACAGAGCTTGTCTATTCATCTTTGTTTGGTCAAGAAAATTGTAAATGTTGTCACTTTACTAAACTCAAGGAGGATTTACAGTATCTTTCAATTGCACTTCATTCCCAATAGGGAAATTTGTTTGCTATTTTTCTTTAAAAATAAAGATAAAATATACAAAACAATTTATTCCATTGTCTTTTGTAGTTTTACCAAAAAAATCGAAATCGAAAATCGGGTTTTCAGAGAAAAAAAAATCGGGATTTTATTTTTGTCCAAAATCGTCCAGCCCTAGTGCACACATGCAAAGACTATGTAAACAACAAAATGAAAAACAGGAAACAAAAAAATATATATATACACACACACTATAAAAAAAAGATAAAGATGTAAGATAAAAACGTACATGAATGAGTGGAAATGAAATAATGATAAAAGTTCCAAGAATTAAGGCTAAAAATAATCAGTCCACATCAATAAAATATAATAAAAACATTACAAGAAATAGATAAGTAAAACAAATAGCTCTAAAAAATGTTAAACAGAATAAAACTATAAAATGTGCTGCTACATAAAAGCCAGACATAAAGATGGACGACACACATGTGTTACTGATGCAAATTCAACTTGTGTGATGATCATTAACACAGTCTTGTTTGCTATTTCAAAGCATGTTTTCATCCTAAAAGTTGTATACGTCTTTGATAGCTTGGTGACATCCTTGTAAAGACTAGAAAACATCCATCACCATCGTGGTAGCTTGTTAAGAGCTACCCGGCAGCTTGAGGCTGAAGGCTGATTTATGGTCCTGCGTTACACCAACGCAGAGCCTACGGCATAGGCTACGGCGTAGGCCCTGCGTCGATTTAACGCAGACCATAATTCAGGCTTCACTGTCATCCCTCACTACCACGCCTACTGCGAAAGCAGCTGCCAAGTACACAGAAGAAAAATGTATACTAACGTCTTCCTCGTCGTGATAGGACATGCTGGTCGTTGTGACTCCAACTTTGCTGGATAATGGAGTAAAAGAGAAAAACGTGCAGGCTAACGCCGCTAAAGCACGCAGCGGGAGAGACGGCAGGAAGCGGAAGGACGAAGCTGTGACGTAACAGGAAGCTCTGGGTAGCAGGATACCAGAGCATTATGGGATATTGAGTTTCTCCGGTTTGTCCCGGTTTAGAATCAGAATCAGAAACAGAATCAGAAAGGGGGTTTATTGCCAAGTTTGTTAACACACACAAGGAATTTGTTGTGGTGATTTGGTGCAATACAGTAAAAGTAAAAATAGAAATAAAAATATAAAAGCAAACAAGTATATGGAGATAAAATAAGAGATAGAATAAAGTAAAATGTATAAACAGAAATAAACAGAAATGTACAATATGAGGATTAAAAAGGGCCGGATATGATTCTTTACAAAAAGTGACGTAGGATGACAGATAACAGATAAAATGTATAAACAGAAATGAACAATATAGACAGAAATGTACAATATGTATAATTATTTTTTTTCTATCTTTAAGTAAAGCTGAACTTTTTCTTATAATTTTACATGTATTTATTTATTATAGTTCTTATTATCATAATTATATGTATTATTACTAGTTTAGTTTAGTTTAGTTTAGTTTAGTTTAGTTTAGTTTATTTGCACATAAAAATATACAACCGTTTTAAAAGTACAGACGAACAGTATGTAGAAAATAAAATACAATAATAAATAAATAAAATACAATATGACAGAAAATGTGCAGGAGGAACCAAAAAAACCCATAAGGGCTTGTCGAGTGGTCCTCCTATAATGAAACAAACAATATCTACAGAAATATGTAAAACATAGGACAACTAAGGAAAATAAGCTAAATTACTAGAAAACAAAAACAGGAATCTAATGAGGGAGAGAAGTACTGGAAATGAATGGTTAAGCTTTGCTAAGTTGGGCTAGCAAAAATGTTGTGATTTGTTTTTTGAAATTATTTGTACTCGAGCGTTCTCTAATATGGTATGGTGTGTACTAGTAATAGTAACAGTAGGATAAGTATTTTCAGCAGTTTTTTCCATTATTGTTTTTGCTAATTCCAGCTGACCAAATTAAAATAATGCCATAAACTGCTACAAGCAGCTCCCACTATATTTAATGGTCTCTGAATAGACAAGATAGAAGAACAGAATATATACTATTATTCATTTATATATCAAGAAAGACAGAAGAAGGAGGCCTTTATAGTGAATGCATAAATAATGTACAATAAAACTGAGGGGCATCTCAAAATTGGGCGAAATTCCCACTCACATACCTGCAAACAGCGTATATACACACACACTCACCTGAGCAAGATAAATAAACATAGTAAAAACAAGTAAAAATACAGTAACATACTATACACAAGAGATGAAGATGCAGTGGACTATTGAACGGATCACAGGTATCTTCGTGGAAATATAACGTATAAACCTGTATACTGGCTTTGGGTGCCAAATACACTGTTACCCATTGGCATATTTGGCATGAAACATTTTTTTACCTCTTTTCCAGAAATGATTGGATAAAAAGAGAAAGGTTTCTGAAAATAAAATTACTAAAGCTTTATGGGCAACACTAGGGCCCATAAAGAACAAGACCTGTTTATTAACCACTTGGGATCTTGTAGATTCCATACCGTCCATATAGTTCATATGGACAAACTAGCAGGGCCACCACGTTGCCCACAAACTTACTTTGACCCATATTTGCACCCACTTACCTCATATGGGCCCACATATAAATGCTGGCGTGAATTGTTCCTTCACTGATTATTTGGATGAAAAATCCAAGACATCTGGGTTCGACCAATCAAAGTAAAGCACATTTGGCGACAAGTTTCTATGACCAATAATCAACATTCAATTAAATTCAATTCAATTCAATTTTATTCATATAGCGTCTAATACAACAGATGTTGTCTCTAGACGCTTTCCATAGACCCAGAACCCCCGAGCAATTATTACATAAACAATGGCAGGTAAAAACTCCCTATAGTGGGAACATTCAGAATATGTTTATTAATAGTCTTGTGTAATTTATAAACCAACATTTGTGTTTGAGTTTCTGTTCACATTGTATTTCTCATATTCCATTAACACTGTGTGCTATATGACATTAATTGTTGTGGAGCAGGAATAAGGGGGAGAAAAAACAGACACTTTTATTATCTGATTAATTAAAGGTAAAATTGTTGTGTTGTAGCGCGCTGAATTTTAGATAAAGTCACTAAAATGAAAAGTAGATAGAATAGAAAATATTCGGGGATGACCAAATGAAATGAAATGAGTGATGCCTTAGAAAACTTGCGTCTACTCCCATCAAACTTTAGGTGGCGTTATAGCTAAAAGGTGCAGCTCCGTCTCCTACTGGAGGCTGGTGCGTCAAGATGGGACCAAGACGAAACTGAACTGATCCATCTTATCTCAAAGTTTATACAGTATTTGTTCCGGTGATCCTGCGCGCAAAATATAATCTAAATGAATGAAAGACCCAAATGTGAAATCATTCGGTCACTTTATGTGTTTTATGTGGTCTTTTTTAGACTTTGGTTAACTTTCCCTTTTTAGAATATTACTTGTGAGACCTGCCTAACTGTAGACTGTTATAGACTTTGGTTCACGCTGACAGTTCTCTGTTTCATCTGCCAACTAAATAGCATCATTTAGTGCTTCCAGGGGCAAAAACATCTTTTCTTGTTGGTTTTGAATGGGGTGAGTGAAAGAGAAGAATACCTGAGGTTTCTTCTGCGACCAGCAGCAGAGGGAGTCCCTCCAAACCTACGCCTACCTTCCTACCTGCCTGCCCACCGGCCGGGAACCGCCTGCATCCGACAAGGGATCTCTTCCACAAAATCAAGTGTGGAGGAAAGGGGTGTGTAGGCAAGAAATTGAATTGGAGGGAGGAAGAAAGAGAGAAGAGACACCGAGGGAGGGGAAAAGGTCAGGGACACGGAGGGGAGGATGGGTGGGGGGGTCTACTACACTGCCAGAAATAAGGAGAGTGTCTACACGGTTTGGCAGACGAAACCAAGGAAACGAAGTGAAATAAACTCGCAACCCCCCTCTCACTTCAGCACAGAGATTTTTATGTCTTTTTTTTCTTAGAGTAGTTTGGATTTTGAACATTTTTTGACTCTCTCCAAAGACAGTGTTCGAGCTTAGGGTGAAGTCTACGCACCACAGTGAATTTCGGACCGTGCGTAATTTGGAGAGTTTATTGCTGCGCCGCGTCAGGATGCGCGTCTGTCCGCTGCTCGTCTTCCTCTGTCTGCTGTACGCTGGACGCTCTCAAAAGCTATCCGCTTTCACGGTAGGAGCTGCATTAGTCACAGAATATTTTTCCAATCTTTTCTATGAGAGAAAAATGGTTTTAAAGAGACGAGCATGCTTTTGCTTTCCATGCGTAATTCTGGGAAGAGCCCACTCTGGCAATAACACCAGCAATGTAGTTTTAAATCAGCTCTTTTTCAATCATTGCTTTATAAGTTTTAATTTAATTTCCAAAGATCCTTATGTTTCAAATGATGAATCCATACAGATGGATTCCCAGCCACAATAAAACCATTATTGTCCATATCTGCACCTTTTTTAGATCTTCCTCCAAAGACGGTGCATTTTGAGTGACTTTTCTAAATCTAAAAGAAAGGATTAGAGAACCTATCATATGGAAAGGGGGTTTTTATTTATTTTTGCTTTTTTCTACTCAAGCAAAGTCTGTCCTTGAGTGTCAGGATTTCTGCATGGTGTGAGTGAGTTTAGCTGCTGACTCTGGTTGTGGTTTGCGCTGGTGCGGTCACCTGCATGCCAGCTTCTTGTGACATGTCTGCCTCCCTGTCCACTTAACCGTTGTTATTCCAGCTCTTCACAGACTGGGCTGCCAGTGCCATGCTGCACCACAACACATGGCATTGTTTACAGCAGAAGGGAAACGTTTTTTTCTATTTTTATTTTTTATGATTATGTCATTAAACTGCAAAAGAAAAGCATTTCTTGAGGAAAATTTCATGACCATGATCAAGTTCAGATGCAGTGCCAAAAAGGATTAATAGACAGTGGAATGTGCACAGTCAGAGGCTACCCATCTTTACAGAGCCAGGATCATGATTTATGGTTTAGGTGAAGATGCTTTGATATCCCATTGGAAATAAATGGCCAGGAGTTGTTAACCTGTAGGTGAAGGGTCGGAGATCCTTTCTCCGTGACAGGACCATGGACTCGTGGAATGTGGGAGGAATTGTTTCTGAGCCAGTGACTTGATGCATTCATTTACTGGAATCAAATCTACAGATCTGATCTAAAGTTTTTTCCTTTAAAGGTGGCAATATTTGCCTGCAGGTAATAGACAGGTTTTAAGCCTTGTTTGTGATGGGTTTTTAGTGTTTTGCTCTTACACTGTTGCCTGTAAAGTTGGAGTAAAACATGTCTCCCCTCTTCTCACAAAATGATTGAAAATGTAAAGAATAAAAAAGAAAACTTTCAGAAAACAAAATGATTCCATCTTTATAGGCAAGAGTGTAATATAGCATTAAAAAATATCAACAATTCCATAACATGACAGCAATCTTTGCTGATTGGACCTGGTTTTTTGAATTGCGCAGGTAGTCCTGGACTTTCCTTTGGATGCCCCCGCGAGTGATTTATGGCTAATTTTTTTAAGTGACACAGGAGAGGTTACCGCAGGAGTCAAGAAAATGTCTCCTTGTGATGTTTTGGGCATTTTTGAGGTTGAATATGGCAGTTAAATATATGGGATGTTTTCCTGGGTTATTCATGAGGCACTTTTTTAGTGGTAAATGGGAGTATGAAATGGTGCATGAGAAAATGTGAGCTCATGAACGACTGGCTGTTTCTTAACGGAAATAATAAAATCTGCGGATAGAGATTTTACAATAAGACATGGGCTCAGTCGCTCCGGTGGTTTCATCAAATCATGCACCTGCCCAAGGAGGCATTTTTCACCATCACTTGACCATCAGTCTTCTCATAACACCTCTGAGTGACAGCAACTAAAATCTATTTCCTTTGAGATGACGGCTAGTTAAATACTGAGACCGTCTTTCCACTCCTTATGCTCGAAACAAATAATCCCTTTTGCATCCCAGCATCCACGCAGGAAACTCCCGCCAAGGCCATTTAACACGTTCGACACAGTTCTCAGTCGGGGCCCCCATTGACCCTGCAGGGCTGTGGTGTGAGGGGCCTCTCCGGGCGCTGGAAGCGGGGGCCTCCCAGCCCACAGGGCCCTTATAAGCTCACAATGGGCTCTCTGCTGGAGGCTCGCTTCCTCCGTACTCCATTCAGTCCCACAATGTTGCAGAGCCATGGGGAGGTAATAGGATTTGATTTATATGCTGGTTGGTTTAGAAAAAAAAAAGAAAATCGCTCATACTCTGTGTGTCTCGCCATCTCTTGCTCCTCTTGTTCCTTTGCCAACCTCTTGTGTTCTTTGAGCAGATGTAAAAAAACATCTTCCAAGAGAGGTCACACAAAGAAAAAGAGAAGAAACAGTGAAAGGCAAGAGAGTGAAATGAAGAGGCAAACAGGGAAAGTGAGAGCCAGCTGTCTGGAAGTAGTCAAGAAAAGGATTTGAGGAATAAATGGACTTGAGTCACAATATGCGTTCTGTCTTGTATGAGTCTGCTTTTATGATAAATCAGGGTGGAAGCCTGCGCTGCGTGTAGCCGGGGTGGAGGCCATCCATCACTCCCCGCCATGTTGTTGTGCAGGACAATAATGCCGACTTGGAGAGGCTGGAATGAGACGTCAGGGGAGTGTCAGGACTCTTGTTCAGCCTTGGCCATCCATCACCGCGGCCAAACACACAGGGATCCGCGGCGGACAGGGAACTACGATTAGATGCACACCGGAGGAAGAGGTGCTCAACACACCATTAGTCTTGAAAGCCTCCTCCTCTCATTGGCTTTCATATCTTACTTGTTGTTCTCCTTCAGTGCGGCCAACTGTGACTTTGGAGATGAATACTTGGATGTCTGATGGAGAGTCTGGGTGGTTGATTTCATGGGTGGCTGATTTCATGGCTATAGCTGTGATTTTCCACGCTGCGATCTTGGAGCGTTATCATAAACTCGCAGGCACTTGGCGTTCTGCTGTGTGCTGTAAAGCGAACATTTAGCGGGATGCTGGGCCGCTCAATGACTCTGTCTGGGCTGTCAGTCTGACGGCCGGCAGGGGCCGAGCTGATAATGCCGGAGCACTGGGATCACCGGAGAGGCCGTCACCGGCTTTGCTGCGTTGGTGGGTCACCTCCAGGCGGTTGCTGGACACACACAGACACGATCAGTGTGGCCACTGAGAGGAGGTGAGGAAAGTCCCAACCAGTGTGCTATGGAGTCAAAGGAGGGAGTGGGGGTGCCATCAGTACGCTGTCAGTTAGGACTAAAGCTCTAACAAGGGGAGGCTGGGAGATGTTTGACCACCAGTTCATGATGAGAACCAGGCAAAGACATGTGCAGCTGTTGAACCACGATTCACATTCAACTGTTAATATCAAAATATAACAATAGATGGCTGTTGAAGTGAGAGCCAAGCGATCAACCAGACAGAGTTCATGAATGTGCTCCAAAGTGGCAGCTTCTTCACAAAATCTCCCAATTGTGTCACGACGAGGAAAAGCTGTCAACTTTTCTGACTTCTGGCCAATGTAATGAATGTAGTTTGTTTTTTTAAAACATTCAGGGGAGAGGTTTTTGCTTCACAGTAACAGCTTTGTCCAGGTCTCAACACTTAGCATGTACCTGCTTGTTTTTTTTTTCTTCTTTCTTTTTTCCTCTTTGTAGCAGAATATGAGACAGACATCATGCACCCCTGCGTTGCAACAGTTTCACGAGTCGCGTCCTCAACAGACATCAAACACATTTTCAAAGCCAGTAAAATATAAGGGTTTTGAATTTTTTTTTCTTTAGCCTCATCACCCCCACACATCCCTTGTTGCTCCTCTTCTGATGTGTTTGAATGGGCCTCTTCGATCTGATTTCCCCACAAGGAGATTTATGAGCAAGGTTGACAAAGTGGGCCGCCCCCCCCACCTCCACCGGCCCAGGGCAGCTCCCCGGCCCCTGCCAACCCTCTCCTCCCTCCCAGGTGCATGCAGCCCTGCAGCCATGCTTGTCTGAATGTGAGGGGGGGGGGGGTCGCCCTCACCAAACCTCACCTCTCACTTCATCTCTAAAATTGAGCTTGAGTTTGAGTTTGAGTTTATTCACAATACCATAGTAATAATTATAATAATACAATTGAATTAAACGGATAGAGTGAATGGGTCCCCCAAGGAAGCTAGGAAAGCTTATAGGTGGGGGCCCATTCATATAAGGGTGGGGGTACAGTCAATGCTATAAGCAGTTACCATCCGTAAAGAGATGGTGATGGATAAATGCATACAAAATACACAAAAAAACACTTAACATACATACTTAACATCAATGGTGGACAGTAACGGAGTAAATTTACTTGAGTACTGTACTTAAGTACATATCCAGAAGATTTGTACTTTACTTGAGTATTAGATTTCTTTGGTACTTATTACTCTTACTTGAATACATTTCCAAGACAAATATTTTTACTTTTACTCGAGTAAATTTCTAGGAAGGCTGAAAAGTACTCGTTACTTTCAGGTCTGCTCTTTTTTCTTCTTCCCTAAAATCCTATTGGACACAAGCTGTTTTTGTCAAAGGAGGAGACCTATCACAGTGCACGCTCTCCACTGGGATGTACGTAAAGAGGAAATACGTCAAGCCTCCTCAAAACCATACCGCCAAAGTAGCCTGCGTTTGTCAAGAAATGTAAGAAATTTACTCTTACTCTTACTTTTACTTAAAGTAAATTTAAAAACATTTACTTTAGTAGTATTTGTACTCTTACTCAAGTACTGGGGTCGAGTACTCTGTCCACCTCTGCTTAACATTACATACACATACAGTCACACACATACATCCCAGCAGTCCATGAAAAAGCATTTTATATTATATATAGGTTAGTAATAGATTATTTTTTATTTGTCTTTTAAACTTGGAGATAGATTGACGATCATCTCATCCCTCATCAAGGATGTGTGGGACTTTCCTTTGGGATTTCTTTTGATAAGAAACGTCTCAGTGACAGCTTTGATTCTTTGATTTGAACCACGGATTTATAAACAAGTGTGAGGGAAACAGAAAAGGTTCCTGTGTGTGAATGGATGACGGAGACGGATCCTGGATATGCGTGCATGCACTGAACACTAAACAAACACTTCACAAAACAAAAGAGTAAAGAAAACAAAAGTCCGTATTTAATATGTGCAAATATTTTCTTAATAATCGGGTAGCCGAGGAATTCATTGCGGTATTTGTTTTTGAATATAACTGACTGAAAACAGCACCTGCGTCGGCATGATGATGGGTTTCTTTTATCTATTTTGCTCTGTTCATTATTCCATTATTGTGGAAATGCTAACACTGCAGCTGCACAAAGCGCACTGACATCTATCACTCATTCAGCCTTTTCATTCAGTGTAGCAGTCACAGCTTGTTGCCCCCCCCTCCCCTCCCCGGTTAGCACCACCACCAAGCTCCGTTGTGTGGCTTGGCAAAGGGATTTCATACCAAAGTGGCAGCTACAAAAGTGGCATTGACAAAGGTGATCCTCTGCATACAGCCGGGAGTCTGTGTTCGTGTTTTCCCTTTCATGAGCGAGTAAAACATCTCTCGGAGTGAGTCCAGGTGAATACCTGTGCAGATGCTGGCACAGACAAAGACTCGCGGAAGCGTTAAAACAAAGCCAAAGCTCGGCTGCACCCTGGCCTGCGCTGAGCTTGACTCGTTTTTGTGTCTTCCGGTGTATCTGCATTTACGAGTGGTTTTATTAACTTCATCTTTAACTTCCAGTAAAAGTTGTAAATCAGAAAAGGTTTTTCAGTCTGTTCGACAGCTTTGATGAAATGCATTTTCCGTTAACCTTCATGAATCCCTCCCAAACACACCTGTAGTCGTGGAGATTCAAAGAGATTCATCAGTGATTCCCAGAAATGGCTCATTTAGGAAATGCTTTTTTCTGTGCTTATCTCCTACTTTCTCGCTTTTGCAGTTTCTGCGGGTGGATCAGGATAAGGAGTGCAACATGGAATGCAGCGGAGCTCCTCGCAAGCCGCTGTGCGCGTCCGACGGCCGGACCTTCACATCTCGCTGCGAGTTCCTCCGAGCCAAGTGCCGCGACCCCCAGCTGGAGGTCATTCGAGGGCCATGCAAAGGTCAGGTCATGAGTCACGCTTCAGCGCCGCCTGACACTCTCAAATGCACCGGCGGGGGGGTGCACATTAGACACTTGTGGGTTAAATTCGTTTCAACGTAATTGAATCTGTGAGTGCTGGGAGGACAAGTGGGGTTGACACTGTGAGAGCGGGTGAAGGGGGAGCTCACTGATGCCTGGATGGTTCAACGATTTCACGCGATTTGTGTGATGAAGGAAGTGTCGTTAATTTGTCAAAATGATATATGTTTTTTATTTCATTGGAAAATGTGTTTCCTTTTACTTCCAAACTTCAAGGGTCTTCAACTCTTTGAAGCGAAATTATTGTGCAGTGGAGAGAACCTTCAAATGAAGTGTCCTGACAGGAATTAATGGTCTCGTTGTCATCACGCTAGATGTAAAGCTCTACATTTGTGACAAACAGAGGGACTGGGAATGAAAAGTAAGGGGGGATCGAGAGCCAGAGAGGTCAGGCCACTAACAGACTCCCTCATTGTTACAACTCTTGTTGGAAAGAAGAACCCATACACTCGACGCTTCAGCCTCCAGCCTCCAGCCTCTTCGCCCCCGCTCCGCTCACTAACGCTACACTGCTAGTTCATTGCTCTCCGCACAGCGGACAATGCTCCTTTCTTACCACTTTACACTATGAGATCACTAATGCAGGGAATACAAGCGAAAAGGTTGGCTTTAAAAAGACGTGTCATCAGATGGAAAAGTGTTGCTTGGTTATACACCCTTGTAGGGTTTCCATGGCAATGTTACTTGGCAGACATCTGGATGTGGTGCGTAGCGCTGCGTCTCCGAGTGGAGGAGTTCAGGCGAGAAGTTTCCTCCGGGAACGTTGTCTTGCGTGCATCAATCCCGTCACCGACATCAGCACCTGCCCGTGGACGGGCAGAGCCAACGGCAGCTGCAGGATGACACCGCAGGGCCGGTCTGGCCTGAGACACACAGGCATGGGATTGTCTTTAAACATGGCAAGAGTGGCACCACATTTGTTTTCTATCACCGCGCTTAGACGATTCAAGTGTCCTCTCATTTTTTCCAGACAGCCTTTTGGTCGGAGCCCCTCGGTGAAGGACGATGGTTTTGGGTTTTTCCACTGTAGCTAACTTTAGAGCTCCTCAGCTCATTCTGCTTCTTTCATCCGGAACATCATACGTCTGGTCCCCTCTCCTCAGCAGTGTCAGTGACACATGAAATCCTATCCTCCCCCGAGACTGAGAGAAACCAGCGTACATTCCCATGGATGTGTCTGGAGCATGCAAGGCTGCTGGCTAAAGTGGCAAAAGTTTTTTTTAGCTTCAACATGAGTCACTGTTTTAATGTTATTTGAAGCGGCCAGCCCGAGCAGCGCTGTGTGGAAGCTAATGTGTCACAGCAAGTTACCATCAAATTCATCCCGGATCACAGTTTGGACAGCTGGAGCTGTAGGCCAGGTGAGCTCAGGCACCTGTGGATTGATGGGATGAGTCATGACTCCGATTGGGAAATAGGAAAAGACTTGGCTGCGCATAGCTGAAAAAGTTGTTGACTCACGTTAAGATAAAAAAAACACTCTGACGGATAAGCATGAGCTGAACTTAACAGATGACAGAGGTTTAGCAGGAGAGTGAGACAGACCTTAAGTACAGGTCAGGCTTTCCCCGTGCATCAGCCTTTTTTCTTGGGTTACTGGAATATTCTGGAGGATGAGAATAAGCTGCCACATTCAGTAATGGCTTTACCACCAGGCCCCGTGAGCGCTCGCCGCACCAGCTCCCAATAAGACTGGTGATGTTGGTTCTATTCCCAACCACACAGGCATCTCCTGCTTCCGAAATGGCTTGAATTGTGTCCCCCACCCCCCCCCCCCCCCCTCCCGTCTCTCCTCTCTCTGTCTCTCTCTTCATTTTCCTCACATGCTTCATCCTCTGTGAGATTCGACATCTTTCTCTGACTTTTTAAGTATGTTGGTTTCATAGTTGTGGAGCATAAGAAAATAGTTGAACTGTGGGCTGATTCATGGGTCTCTCTGATGTCTAGTGATTCTGGTGATTTGTGGTGCTCCTCAGATACATCCAGATGTGTAGCAGAGAAGAAGTACACAGAGCAGCAGGCCAAGAAACTTTTCCCACACGTCTTTGTGCCTGTATGCAACCCCGATGGCACGTACAGTGAGGTAACAAAAAATAAAAATAGATAAATTGCATAAATTGTGTTTGTTTTGAAGCAAAAGCAAATTCTTTGACCAGAGAAGCCACAGTTTAAGCTCTTTCTCACCGACCGTGAGCATTTTACCACTTTCTCCTGTTCAAATCAATCTGTTCGCGGGATGTTGTTTTTTTAACACATTTCCTTCAAATGTCATCCCTATAACTCCCATTTTTATGTTTCCGTGTCGTGTTGATGCACAGGTTCAGTGCCACAGCTACACTGGTTACTGTTGGTGCGTCACCCCCAACGGGCGGCCCATCAGCGGCTCGGCGGTGGCCAATAAAAAGCCTCGATGCCAAGGTGGGTAAAATGCCAACTGTTGTTTATAGTTAACTTTAGTTCATGGTTCGTATTTTGTAATACGTGCCATTTAGGTACCAGACTTTTCTGCAGCAGTGATAGGTCAGGCTCGTCACAGCAAAGCATGAAATTCCATGTTTGCTGGGGGTGGGATGCAATCTTTGGTCCAGTGGGAATGTGGTCAGCACTGGACTGGCGGCCAAAGGTTTTGAGGGCCACCCCAGCTCCGAGCGTTGCTCAAGGCATGGGGCTGTGGCGTAAACAAGCTAGGCAGAAAACCCATGCTGGAGACTTGAGAAACAAAGTTTAAGTGTGAGGAATGTAAGTGTTATTGGAGCATAGCGTCCATCATACACTCAACTAACCAATGCCACATGTCCCGCCTTCACATCTCTTTGTGGCTGCAACAGCAGCAGCGTTTATACAGCTATCGAGAGCTGTACATTAATAACTGCTGTGTTCTTGAAGTCTAAAAACTACATGAAATATCATTCCATTGTTCAAGTGATTCGAAGTAATGTCAATATTATAAAATGACCCATAATTAATCTATTACAGCATGAGGTTCTGTTCAGAAAGGCCTTCTTAAATCGTCGGAGAAGAGGGTTGCCTCCAAAGTAATTTCTCAGCCCCTAAAGAAACTAGAAGCTTTAAATCGAAACCATTTGGGATTGTAAAACCTTCAGTTCATATTATAATAACATTTGTGGGTCCTTCCTTACAATGTTGATGTGACACCAAAATTGCTGTAAGACTTCAAGTTAAAAGCGCGCATATGATGTATGACAATATAACAGCATGACGCCGGTTCAAAATAAAATTGCTTACTGTTTTTCACAGATGAGACAGACGGAGGCAAAATTCTTGTGTAGCTAAGTCTGATCGCTTCTCTTTTATTTGTTTTTCTTAATAATACACATCTGTTATGTTTCAGGGTCAAAACAAGAGAGACCGACCACAAAGGAACCAAGTAAATCAGGTGAGACTCCTTGGTTTAATGACTCGGTAATAAATGGTCGGGCGCCACCTTGGGCCCATGCAGCTAAGCTGTACTTGCAGCGCTGCAGACTGTGATGAACACACAGAGAGCTGATAAAAAGGCACCGTCCAGCCAGCCACTCAAGGCAAACTAGAGGGAAACCTTTACCAGAGGTTATCAGTTCAGCTTAATGCAAACAAACCGTTTAACCCTTGCACTAGAAATGATGTGTGGTGGAAGCCAAACAGCTCTCGTGCATTTTACAACGTGCAATAGAAGCGAGTTTGGTTATATGTGTCTTTTGTGTTCATCCAATTACCAGACATTCACATTTCAAAGTCTGCAAGCATGTTTGTGTATCTCTCTATTTGTGCCTGTCTGCATGCATCTGTGTTAAGGTCGTTCCAGCTGAGTCACCTGTCCAGGCTTGCCTCTGTAATATTTTGTCATTTCCAAAAGCATCAGCAGCCCGAAGGCTGATATAAAATCAGAGTAATAAGTTTGAGGAGAAAGTGAATGTCAAGCTTTAATGCAAACTGCCAGCAGCTGCGGCGCTCATAACTGCCCGTTTTCAACCAGACAGCCAAAGAGACAACCGGCTGCAGGAACGGAGGAGCGCCGGCTTATCAAATTCACCTTGTCTAACCTTTTCACGCCTAATCTTGTTCTGTTTTCTTTTCAGCCATGGTGTCATAAGAGTCAAGGAAATGCCCACACTTTATCTTGCAGTCTCTTTTAACTCATTCTCGCATCAAACATCTCCCCCCCTTCCAGATTTACGACCACTAAAATTCCCTCTGACTCCACTCAGGAAATTGTATATCTTACTCCATTTGTTTAACTGATGTGCTCTGAAAACTTACAAAGAGTGTAATTTGGGGTTGTTTCTTTTTTTTCTCTCTGCCTTTTTTGTTTCAGATTGATTCCTGGTGTGATTGCGTGTGTGTTTGTGTGAGGGCGAGAAAGTGCATATACATCTACTTGTGTTTGTCACATGGGCTATTCCTGTCAGTGTGACTTTCACGTCTGCGCGTCTCTCTCTCTAAACATTCGTGGGTATAGTGTCTGTCTGAACTCGGCCAAGTCATTACACATACATCAAGTGGGAATGCAAAATGTAAAAAAAGAAAAAAAGAAAAAGCAGGAATCATGGGAGAGGGAGAAAGGGAGGAGGGGAGGTGAAGGAGGGGAGGGGGCTGTGGTTCAGTCTGAACTGGTTGGATAAACAGCGTGGTGAAAGGCAGAATAAACCGTAGGTTTGTGGCATGCCAGCACTGAAAATAGCAGTGATTGCATCAATATTTTGATTCAGAAGAAGCCCAGCAGTACCTAAGCGTTCCTCGGCAGCCTGAAACTTGTATTATTATACCAGAATATAGTCAGTTAAACAACAACTGTTTTGGTGCGATCACATTTCTGCTGCTTGACTTGATAAATGTGTTGTCATGCCGGAATCATACCCAGCTGACGAGTGACAAACAGCAGTAAAACTAATGTCACGACCACAGAGAGCATGGGGGTTTCCTGGCAGCCGCTAAAAGAGGTGTTACAGTCATGTAAAAGTCCACAAATTAAAGATGGGTCATTAGTGGTTTATTGTGAATCCAAATCATAAATACACTCTTTGAAATGGCATTTCCATCCCTGGATTAAGCAAAGTAATAACAGGTCTCTCTCAGTCAGTCACACTGACTGTATGTATTTTAATCTTCCTAACATGCGCGACTCGATGACGGGCTGGCATAGCAAACTTGCATTCAGTATAAACGCTTGATTTTTTTTTTTCTATGGAAATTCATTGTTAAAAAGGGTTGAAGCTAAATTTGGAGCCAGCCATTAGAGATGTCCTGACGTAAATACGTTAACAGAGTTTTATTGAGCAGGAGTGACCCAAGCTTGAGGTTAACCACACTTACTGTCATGGTCATCCTTAGTATTTGGCAAACTCCCTTTCTCTCACTCTCTCCATAGATCAGACAAGCAGTAACCTCCCACAACTAATTGGTACATCTCAAACTTGGCATTTGCCTTTTATTTTTCACCCACAACTGTTTCGCTTACCTTTATACAGCTCTCATAGGCTGATGACTGGACGGAGGAAACGTCAGGGACGGCTACGGCTAGTTCTTCCCTTGTTTATGATAACTGACCTCAGTCTACCCTCTTTAGCGTAACAAGCTCTCTTGGTGCATGAAGTGAAGGGATTATGTGACCACTATACTCCTTTCTTTTATCATTCTCCTCACTTCTCCTCTTGCTTCCATCCTCCTTGACCGGGCAATGTGCAAAATCTCATATAGTTAAGTGATCCCTAATCTGCCTAACTCTCATAATTGTAGTCTCTTTGCGAATATTCTCCATTCTAAATGCAGATGACATTGGCCTGGTCGTGGACCCGCCGCCCACCACAGAGGACGAAGGTGAGCTCTTACTCATCAGCATGCGAGTAAAACACATTGTTTGAGTCTGAGCCTGTTCACTGAGATGCCACTGACTCAAAAGCTCAAAAGAGTTTCAAGACATCCTTAAAAGGGGCAAGGAGTTGCACGTGATGCAGTTACAGCAGCACGCTTTTGCAGAGGTGTCAAGTAACAAAGTACAAATACTCCGTTACCTTACTTAAGTAGAAATTTTGGTTATCTATACTTCACTGGAGTAATTATTTTTCAGACGACTTTTTACTTTTACTCCTTACATTTTCACGCAATTATCTGTACTTTTTACTCCTTACATTTTAAAAACAGCTTCATTACTCTATTTCATTTCGGCCTTTAAAAAAAAAAACTATCCAGTTAAATTGCTCCATCCGGCTTGAGTGAATTTGGTTGTGGTTGAATGAGAAGTATAAACATAATACCATTCCAACACCCTATTGGTTTGTACGCGTCTGCTCTCTGAAACGCATGTTAATGCTCAATAGTACACATATATATTTGCACTATACTAAGATGCATTCATTTTCAATGGCTTTTGTCCTTAATGGCTTTTTTCCCCCTTACATTACTTTTACTTTTATACTTTAAGTAGTTTTTAAACCAGTACTTTTATACTTTTACTTGAGTAAAACACTTGAGTTGATACTTCAACTTCTACAGGAGTATTTTTAAACTCTAGTATCTATACTTCTACCTGAGTAATGAATGTGAATACTTTTGACACCTCTGCACTTTTGGGGGTAAATGGATTCAGGGGAAGAAGTAATGACACCTTTAAGAATGACAAGAAGTACAATATTTTGATTGGGAAATTTAAGCAAAAGAAAGACAACTTCACCACAAGTTTGTGATATTTTTTCCCAGTAAATTTGATATAAAAAGTAAAGACTGAGAAATAGAGGATAGGATGTGCAAGAAAACCAAATAGTGTAATAGCCACATGGTCATCATACCAGGCAGTCAGGGATTAAGTACGACACGGAGCAGACTTGCTTTCACATTCATTAAAATGAAGAAGAAGAAGGAAAAAGCTGATATAGAAATGTCACAGAAAGAAGAAAACACCATGAATAGAAAGCTGACACTGATCACTGTCATCGTCTTTTATATTCCTTTTGAAGACACATCAACATTTTTATTCGATAGATGAGCCCTCACCTAACCCGTTGACCTTATGATAAACTTTGCATGCCTGTTAGAGCGTAGGAGCTTTAGATCTACCAAATGTGGCTCAGATGACATTTGTTTTCTGTTTGTTTTATTTTGTTTTTTCTGGGCTGATGTCAATTAAACTGTCTTGCTATCTATTTTTTTCTCCCCCCAGTCTTCACTTCCAGTTCCCCGAGTCTGATGAAAAAGCAGCTTCTCAGGCCGCAGATCAATAGGACCAGAGCACCATGTGAGTTTGGGTGTTTGTTAACCTCGACTGAAAACTGAAAACACACTCTGCATTCTTCCTGCTTGTGTGAGCCATCGTGGTTTGAGGTTCTTCCTGTCTTTTAAGGACAGATGGTTGCTTGTGAAACCAGTGCATGTTGGTGTTGGAGTGTGTCAAGCTGCAAGGGTCTGCTTCTCTGTGGTTCTTTACATTGCAACAACTCTTTAATCACCAACACATGGCACAATCACAGGAGCTCCTATTCTTCCGATTTTACACATGTGGGTTTTTCTTTATGTCAGTTTCTTCTTTGCCCTTAGGGAAATGTATTTGCTTTCCTTATCTGAGGCTGGCCCAGTGATGAGAGTCCTCACTTGTGTGTGAATCCCATTATCATAATTTACAACCAATATAAAAGTCTGAGAAATGGAGCATTGATGGTTTTGATTATCATAATTTCTTTGGGGTATTGGGGTGAAAAAAAAACTCCTGCCCCGAGAAAGAGAGACCATACGGAGGAACTGGAGCGAAGAGAGTTGCTTTAGAAAGCAGGGGGGATTTAATTTGGTTTCTTTTGTGCGGGTAAAGCTCTCTAATGAAAATAAACAAAGGGAAAAAAATGGCTATAATCCCGTGGTAGCTTCTGAGCCTTTAGGTGAGCGCTACGGAGAAGTAGACTATTGCAAAGAAGGTTCTCGTGACCAGAAGAACACTTTTTCCATTTAAAAAATGTTGTTTTTTTGAGTTTACTGCTCAAATCTCTGTTGGAGACCAGCACAGCAAACAAAGCGGGTTCCTCGCAAACAAACGTCTGCTTAGATGCCTTGCAACGTCCTACTACGTTCACTGCATTTACGGATATACAGGAGTACATCATACATTCTTCTAGGGAACTTATTAACACATCGACTCCAGATACTTTTCCATTTCTTGCAGTGACGTGTCAGTGTGTGTGGGTTTGTGGAGGCAAAGGTATAACTGCCCACTGTTCTGCCTTTGTCTTGTCTGTTTCTGTCTCTGTCACACACATCCACAAAAGGCAGTGGAGTGTCCAAATATTTACTTAACTTGGGGCATAGGGAGCTGGACTTAGTCATTAGCCTGGTAATGTCAGTAAACAATGCCACGGGGTACTGATATAGCAGTCTGCAGCCATTATCTCCAAGCCCTCATCTTCCACCTCACTTCCTCCTCCTTATAAATAAAAATGATTTCAGTCACATCCAATGAATGTTGTGTTAATCTAACTGTTCTGGTTCGATTAGGAGTGACTCCAAATTAAGCTTCATGTGCAGAATGTGTATTTGCTAATTCCCATGTGACCTCTGGCTCCTCTTTGCAGCATTATCTTGTGACCAGGAGCAGCAGTCTGCACAGGAACAGGCGAGGCAGAACAAGAACGATGCCGTAATCATACCAGACTGTGCCGACGGAGGACTCTACAGGCCCGTCCAGTGCCACCCCTCCACCGGCTACTGCTGGTGTGTGCTCGTCGACACTGGAAGGCCCATACCAGGGACGTCAACCAGGTGGGCTGCTAATGACCAAAACCATGCAAAATGTGTTTTGTGTCTAGTATGCAGAGGTGTGAAGTAACAAAGTACAAATACTTCGTTACCTTACGAAATTTTGGTTATCTATACTTAACTGGAGTAATTATTTTTCAGATGACTTTTTACTTTTACTCCTTACATTTTCACGCAATTATCTGTACTTTTTACTCCTTACATTTTAAAAAACAGCCTCGTTACTCTATTTCATTTCGGCCTTTAAAAAAAAAACTATCCAGTTAAATTGCTCCATCCGGATAGAGTGAATTTGGTTGTGGTTGTTTCAGATGTTCTTGTCCAGTTTTGTTCTTACATCCGTTCCCTCAGATTCCTGCAACTAAACTTGGATGTACATTCCAATAAAGGTTAGGATAAATGATAACATGCCTCTGAAGTTTGACTTTTTGCACCATTAGAATACTTATAAGCAACAAGTCATCATATCTTCTGCTCTCTGAAACACATGTTAATGCTCAATAATACACATATATGGTTCTTTAATATATTTGCATTACACTAAGATGCATTCATTTTCAATGGCTTTTGTCCTTAATGGCTTTTTCCCCCTTACATTACTTTTACTTTTATACTTTAAGTAGTTTTGAAACCAGTACTTTTATACTTTGACTTGAGTAAAAAACTTGAGTTGATACTTCAACTTCTACAGGAGTATTTTTAAACTCTAGTATCTATACTTCTACCTGAGTAATGAATGTGAATACTTTTGACACCTCTGCTAGTATGTTTCTTTCTTTGACACCTGTGGAAATGCACATCTGACATTAAAAAAGATGTCTCTGTGGCTGATGACAGAGAGGGCCTCGGTGCTCTGGAGAGAGGCAGGTCAGAGGTTATGCAGCCGAGCAGATTGTTGCATTGGTGCACTCCAACTGGGCAACATTGCCGGGTATCAGATTAACAAGACTCCAGGCACAGAGCCAGTCATCACTTCAGCACAGATATGGAAGCGTGGATTTTCCTCTTGTCCCAGCGCCCAGTCGCGCAGAAGCAATTGGGACTCTGCCGTCTCTCTCCAAGGGCGGCAGTGAAAGCTTCCTTGTGTCCCACGCTCCCTCTCTGCTCCTCTTCTTCAGTCTCTCTCTCTCTCTCCTTCTCCCCATCCCTCCCCTTTCTATCCTCGTACCAGCTCCAAATCCTTCCCCTCATTTTGGATGTTTCACAGTCGTGGTTTGCCAGAAAAACAATCATTTGAAACCCCGAAGCATTAATTGTACGGGGTAATTGGAAAACAGTGGTTTCTTCTAATTTTATGAGAATACTTTTGCTCATTCGACCCCTTTCATCCATTTTACGATGAATTAATTTACATTTTTCACACGGTGTGTTGTCGCAGGTACGAACAGCCAAAATGTGACAGCAATGCCAGGGCCCATTCCCCGAAGCCAAAGGACTACTACAGAAGCAGACATCTTCAGGGTAGGTCTCCAAAAGCTGCACTCAGTGTCTGTTTTGTCTCCTTGTTCTTCAGCCGTTGGCCTCCAGCTGCTGCCACGGTACCAAGGTTGTGATAACAATGTGTATGTGTGTGTTGACATCATTACCAATGGTCAAGGAAATGCTCGATAAAGAGCTGAGGATTGCCAGATGCTGCCCTTCACTGGTCAATAAGCAGAGAGACAGAGACAGATTGGGGGAGGATTAATCTTAAACTGACACTGGAGATGGAGGATAGTGTAATGAAAGCACAGAGGAGAAACAGCAGGGAGGTGAGGTGGAGATAATGGATAATAGGATGCCAGAGGCAGGTGCTGATACCAAGACTGATAGCAGTGGAGATAACGAAATTGAGGGCAGTAGATCAGTTAGGGGGTGGCGATCATGGAGCAGGCTTAGTTACAGGTGAGATTGTGTGAAGAGGATATTTGTATCTTTGAATATTACACTTCCAAGGTGTATATATCTGATGAGCATTCCTGAATTGATGGATCCAACGACAGATTTTGAGAAATTATAAATTGTTACAGCCAGGGCCGCCGCAAGGGGTGTGCGAACCGTGCGACCGCACGGGGCCTCGCGCTATGGGCCGTTTTTTTTTTTCAAATTTTTTTTTTTCAATTTTTTTTTTTTTCCAAATTTTTTTTTCCTTTTTTCCCTTATAAATATCAACAGTCACGTTCCATTACAGACCTAAATGTGTACTACTCTGTGCATATCAATAAATATATGTGCAATGATGCGCGTGTCTGTTGTTCAATACAACTGATCAGACCAAGCGCAGACACAAGCTGCTCTGATCCAGACGGGTGGAGTGTGGAACAAACTGTCACACAATGTCGAGAGAACGAGACAGATTCAGGAAATTTCCATCAGGGGATGAAAAAAGAAAAAAAACTAAAGAAAATGGAAGAGTTTAATGCCTCTCTGAAAGGCTCGTTTGATAAATTTGTTACAAAAATCACCGATCCGACCGGGTCTCAAGCAGCCGCGGGGCCCTGCGTCGAGGCAAGAGATGATGATGAGGCAGGGGAAGGTATCCAGTATTTTGCTAATTGGAGAGTTAAAATTGCGCATATAGACACCCCATCCGACCCGAAAAACCCAAAAAATTTTGCGCGCGCTCGCTACGCTCACGAGCGAGGGCTCCCCCCAGCCATTTCGCACATGGCCTCGCAAATCTCCCAGGCGGCTCTACAGCACTTGATGTCACCACGGCTGAACTTCAAAGAACAGATACCCCATAAAAGTATGTACACTGAAGTGACACAATATGAGATATGATGGGTCAAGGTTAAGCCGTGGTGTTTAGCAACCATGGGGTGTTGGGTCATTAAATCAATTTATCACAATTTTAGTCTCACACTCGGAAGGACTCTAAGAGATATTTCTCATAAAGCTCAGGAGAGGATCATGAGAAACTAAAATGAAGAAATATGTTCTTTGATGAATTATGTTTTGTTAATACGTGTTAAAAATGTACTTTTTAGTCCCCATAAGTTTTACCTACTTTTTCACAGAAATTATAATATTTGGATGCCTTAATCCACTTTATTAATACAAAAACACATTTTCATGAGGGGATTTATTTAATTTGTTTTTACTTGGTGATGTACTAACTGCACAGCGGAGGAGACACAGTCTCCTACAAGTCTACATTTGATCTCATAAATCCTGCAGTAGAAAACACTGTGCATACAATACAATACTCTTATGCTACAGATTCCACGTTGTCACATTGTTAAAATATATGAACTGCTGCAAGTTATGAGATACACTTTCCCCTCTGCCCATGCATTATAAAAGAGCTGGACAGACTTTCTCACAGTTTTTCTCTGAGGAGTTGGTTTGCAGTCAGACTTCTGGAGGTATGGGGGGACACCTTTTTAATCCAAATATGGGTAATTGGTAGAGCAAACAAGCCCTGGCAAATGTTTGGGACACACCCATATACTTACTTACCACAAGCTATCTATTTCAGCTTAGCTTAGCTAATGTTTCCTTACATTCATTCTGATTGAAGCTCTCCATCTGTCCTCATTTCAAAGAGAATCTGAAATGAAGACTGAGAGTAAACAGAAACCACTGGTGGGTTCCAGCACTTAGCAGTCTGGCTAACTAACGTGGAAGGGTCTGGGGAAAGCATAGCTTGGCTCCATTGAAGCAGCTTCGTGAAGTTTCTCCCCAAATATCTTCCAGGCCAACCAAAACTAACCCAGTGGTCAAAACCTTTTAACAGTGCGACAAAACATAATAACATTAGATAAGAATGCTTATGGTCCCTCAGGTATTTATTAACAGCTCAGAATTCAAGTTCACTGAAAGGGCCAAGTAGCTAAAGTGAAGCTATCAAGCTGTTTGAAACTAGCTGTCACTAAAAGAAAAACACAACCTCAATTATGTATCCATAATGGAAATCAACACTCTTTTAGAGGCAGACACAACCACTCATTCGAGTATCTGGAAGGTTTGGCACATCTGCATTGATATTAGTTTTGAAAGCTGGATGTGGTCCCTTGCTAGTGCCCCCCGAATGTAAAATACAATGCACTTTAGTGCATATGCTAAGTAAGCATGCCTACATTTTGTCTCTAATTTCAGATCTTAATGCATTCATGAATTATTATAAAGGTTTGTCATGCAAATTAGTTTGGGGATTAAGATAAATCAATTCAAAACCTTAGTAGCTTGAAGCATTTTTCCTCATGTTGGGATGTTTTATAAGACTTCCATCCATCCATCCATCTATTTTCCCCCCATTTCCAAGTCCATGTCTCTAAGACTTATGAAGGGCTAGTTTATGTAAAAAGATAGACTGACTCCAATTAAAACCACTGTCAAACTATCTGTTACAAAGTCTTAATTTTGTAAGTTAGATCCAGTGTCACATGATCGGTCTGATCATCAGCCTCAGACAAACTCAGTTGTAAATCCAATGACTTGTCAGATGCTGGCTACAACCAAATCACAGTTTCAAGCTGAACATTTCTTGGAAAAACTGCTGTTTTTTGGTGGTTTGGTAAACACGTTAATAATCCAGCGGCCTACGAACAGAGCTGCCACTGTTCCTGTCTCATCCACAAGTGTTTATGTAACAGAGTGCCAGGACGGAGCCTTGCTCTCCTCTCGCAGGTGCTGCAATTAGCTGGAGAACAGCACTCTGTCTCTGCTCGAGCATTGCAGACCCTCGTACACTTTATATGAAGCAGGGGAGGCAGACAGTCTCATACAAGGATTTATATAAGACAAATAAACGTTTTTCATCTTTGCTCCCAAGCGGCACAGGTGGAAATGAAAAACGGCCGTGTATAAGTTGAATGACAGCTCCCAAGTGTAATGAGCGAACAGACGTTGCACATTCATTCAGGGTCAGAGACATACATGCTTGAAAAAAAAACTCCAGCTCTGTATCAGCCAGGTTTCCAATTAGCCAGATTTTGTTAGTGTAAAGCACACACACACACACACAGCATCTTTTCTTTATGAGCGATTGCGTCAGCGCCTGCAAACCCTGTTGCAGTACGAACCCGAAATAATTATAAACTGTGCCTCTGCATTGCTGCAGCCCATTTGCAGTTGAAGTGCTGGTGATGAGAGGTTTATGGGGCGAGATGCAAGAAAGGAGCGACTTGCCTTGGAAGCGGCGGGAAGGGAAAGCTGAGTAGCTGGCTTGCGCTTTCCTCAGAGCGGGATCATGATGCAGCATTGAGCAGGCATTTTGAGCTGTGACTGTGAGTGCTGACAGGGCTTTGCCCCATGTGGCTCCGGAGAAAAACACTGCTTCTCATTGACAGCAACGCACAGGCACACACATGTAAACATGCACATACAGTACTGGCCAGCGTCTCACAGATATGTGGGGGCGCGTGCCTTGTGCCTCCCCAAGTTTTTCATCCAAGCATTCTCAACTGGAGACCATTCTGCAGCCAGAAAAAACTGGTTAAAACATGATCGCAATCATCATGGAGCGAAACAGCAGCCATTTGCTACTGAAGCCTTGGCCTGAACAGAAAATGGCCAATCTCAATTTCCTCTGACTGACAGCAGGCACATTTGCGTCCTTTCCCGCAGTTAAACAGTGTCCAGAAAGACAGAAACTGATATGTCCCCCCCGCCACAAGAAAAACCATTGCTGCCAAGGGGAATGGACTGAGGCTTTACCCAATCGCTTCCCAATTGAAAGAACTGCAGACCTCTCAGATTCCTGCGGCATTACGGAGCGAACCGGTGCTTTCCATGAAAAATACTAAGGTCTCAAATAAGTCCAGCAGCATCCCACAAATGTCTTCTCAATAAGAAACTAGATAAAAACTCTTTTCCTTCTGAGGGTGCAACTGTGCGACTGTCTAGACTAATTTACCACAAGAGTCTCTGAGAGGCACCAGCTTGGCCATTAACAGGTGGGTCAGATATTTTACTGGGCCAGGGCTCATTGAAAAACTAAAACTTAATTGCAAGTACAGGAAACTGTGGAAGAGTTTGAACTTGTGGGCTCGGCACTGGTTGCTGAAGCTCTGAAAGGTGGAGTGGAGGCTGTGTGTTTATGCCAATGCTGGTCGCCACCTGTTAGAGAGGTGCAAAGCATGCTATTATCTCCAGCACAGGAGAATCTGGCCCCGCAGGCCTGGGCCATAAAAAGAGCCGCAACCTGTGGAGAATTTCTCCTCCACAGACACAGTGTGAAGCCAGACTGTGAGAAAAGCAGAGGAGACTGGAATCCAGGAAGCCCTGAAGTCTCCATAGCCTTCAGGTCTTGGAAAGCAACACTGGTGCAGAAACTATATGGCCTAACAGACAATTACTGTCATTAAGGTCATTCCACCACTGTTGCTCCTTGTTTTAAAATATTCCCATGATTTTGCATGAAATTAGACTTTAATAGGTTGTTACTGACTTCACCTGATAATACCAACTTTACCTGCTATTCACTTCAAATAGTGACATCACTATTTAATTAAGAACATATATTCGGTAGTTTTTGTTTGTCTTTTGACGTATACTTCCAAATAAGACCAAGTCTATTTAATTTATTTCCCTTTTTTGATGAGTCTCCTCTTTTTTTTGTAACCTCCGAGTTCCTCCAGCTGTCAAAACCAGTAGCATGCCTCCAGGATGATTGCCAGGTATCTGCTTCCCCCTTCTTTATAAAAGCGAGTGAAGGACAGCGCAGGTTTATCTTATCTACTGCTTTTCTGTACCTTTGCGTTAAAACTGTACTACTGTTTACACAAAGTCCCCCTTCAGAACTATCTTAGGCCACCTATCCTGACAGTAACGCACATTGTTGCAACTCTTTTGACCATGACACGTTTTTTTTATCTATATTTTTCCAGTATAAGAGGGACTTAATCCCATATACAGCGCATACCTCAGCTCTCACACACTCATGTGTCTGTGCTTCATTTTCCAGGCTGTCCTGGGGCAAAGAAAACAGAGTTCCTGACAAGTGTTCTTGACGCGCTGTCGACAGACATGGTGCATGCTGTCACAGATCCAGCATCCGCCGGAAGGTAGGAAATTTGGAAGTGAATATGTCCATCTTATGTTAACTTATGCATATCAGTGGGTTCAAGCTTTCAAGACGAAAATCACAAATTCCACTCTGCTATTGTGGTTTGAATAAACTAGAACAGTCTTTGTCCTCTAAACCAAGTTACTGGAATCCAGTGAATTATTTTACATAAATTTGTGAAAGGGATAGAGACGTGAACATTTGGCAGCAATCTTACTGAATTAATATCTGACTTTTAGGATGGCTGAGCCCGACCCGAGTCACACTCTGGAGGAGAGGGTCGTCCACTGGTATTTCAGTCAGCTGGACAAAAACGCCAGCGGAGACATCGGGAAGAAAGAAATCAAGCCTTTCAAACGTTTCCTGCGCAAGAAATCAAAGCCGAAGAAGTGCGTTAAGAAGTTTGTGGAGTACTGCGACATCAGCAACGATAAGGCGCTTTCACTGCAGGAGCTGATGGGCTGCCTGGGAGTCACAAAGGAAGAAGGTAAAATGAAACGTAGAGACCTACTGATAAGTGTCAAGGCCTTCCTTTGCCTCGAATCATGTTCAATTATTGATGCTTCTTCATTTTGTCCCTTTTTCAAAAGTTCCTGAGGTCTTAATGGAATGTCTGGGACATGCTTTTGTCAAAATACCACAGAAAGATAGTACAACTCCTCCCCTTTCATGCCTTCATACCTCTGTTCATTGCAGCTGGTTGAATGGGGAGACCTGAACCCTCTAGTCCTTTTCCACCCACTGCTCTGCAGGGTGTGCCTCATTGTGATTGGTAGTACAGCTTTGTAATCCCAGTCACTCAGTGTTTCCCCTTAAAACTACTGTATTTTCCGCATTATAAGGCGCACCTTCAATGAATGACGTATTTTAAAAATGTTTCCATATATAAGGCGCACCGCATTATAAGGCGCACTAAATATATGGTAAAATACCGTACTATAGTGGCTGGGGTTGAGTTACGTATCTACCTGATGGAGCTGCGCTACAAGAAATGCTACAAAATCCTACAGCCAATGCAAAAAAAAAAAAAAAAAAACAAGAAGAAAAGTACCGTATATCAAACTTTATTAACAAAATAAAAAACAGCTTTGCTCCGTCTCGTCAAAGTTGCCATTATGCGAGTCAGCGTCGCTGCTGTTGTCTTGAACGTCTGTGACGATTCCTGACATTTTTAGCGCCGTTACTTCGGCGACACCAACTACAGTAGCTACAATCCCCCTGACTACAGTAACAAAAATTACCGTAATGATCATATATAAGGCGCACTGCATTATAAGGCGCACTGCTGGTTTTTGAGAAAATTAAAGGTTTTTAGGTGCGCCTTATAGTGCGGAAAATACGGTAATTATTACTGTACCCACACCAAGCTGGAAACTGTTTGATTAATGAACTATTCTCCAAAATGTATAAATGTAATCATCCTCTTGTTGTGAGTCATGCATCGAACTGGTCTTGATTCTTAAAACACCACAACACAGATGGGAAGGCTGAAGTAATGTAAAAGTCAATCAGCGGTTTGAAATCGCAGTCTAGTTGCTGCATCAAACATAGACAGTAAACGGAGAGTTATTCAGTCCTTTCTGTCTTATGTATTATTTTCACGAATCTGTTTTTGAGCACCTGCTGTCAATAACACATCAAATGAAGTGAATCAAAGGGAAAACGTCAAAGTAACAGCTGGAGTTAGTTGGAAAAAAAAGATGGAGCAGAATCTGGCCGATGCATATGTGCATATCTTACGTTGACTTATGCACATGTGAGTTGGGTCAGTGACTTCACATGAGCCTGCAAATGTGAGCTGCTCACTGACAGTGTTTCAAAGATTATTAGTAATTATTTCAGTGGCACATATGAAAAAAACAGAAGGAATAGTGGTCAATGAAGGTTGGTTTTATTAGTGACCAGAAATGTAGCTGTAATCTTCACTGGAACCTGTGTGTTTTCATTTATTCAGGCTGTTAAGTTTAATCTCTCTTTTTGTCTTACAGGAGCCAAACCTGGAGAGGGCCTGCTTTCTAGTAAACTAGTAAGTAAAGTACAGCCGCCCGTACTCGTGGAAAAGAAAACAGCTGAATAGCCCGTCTGTTACAGTTCACTAAGGCAGAAATATATTCAAATCTTGCCACATAAGAGGATATACAGGACTGTATCAGAAAATTAGAATATTGTGATAAAGTTCTTTATTTTCTGTAATGCAATTAAAAAAACAAAAATGTCATACATTCTGGATTAATTACAAATCAACTGAAATATTGCAAGCCTTTTATTATTTTAATATTGCTGATTATGGCTTACAGTTTAAGATTAAGATTCCCAGAATATTCAAATTTTTTGAGATAGGATATTTGAGTTTTCTTAAACTGTAAACCATGATCAGCAATATTAAAATAATAAAAGGCTTGCAATATTTCAGTTGATTTGTAATGAATCCAGAATGTATGACATTTTTGCATTACAGAAAATAAAGGACTTTATCACAATATTCTAATTTTCTGAGACAGTCCTCTGTACATTCATATACATACACATGCACATACATATACATATACATATACATATATTGGACTTATGTAAATACAATTTTCTTTGTTCAGAATCCGTCGAAGAAGCAAGGCTAAACCCGACGACAGAGATTTCCCCTCTTGCTTGGAGAATCCGCCCTCACCAATCGGCAATAAAGGAAACTATAGTATTTGCACTTTGTACTTTAAGAAAAAAAAAGATGTAAATTCACTTTTGTAGAAATAAGGTATTTAAACAGACTGCTGAATCTGTGAATGATGTAGTTAACTTTTTATGTCCTGTCAAGCGAAAAATGTTTAACACATACAATGTATGTGTCCTTTGTGTGTCTTAAAGAACGTGGACTTTTCAAGGTTGTACAAGTTTTGATGTTTGATGCTATATTCTCTGCCCCTTGACCCATCGTAGTTTTCCTCTCATGTTGATGATATTACAGCAGATATATGTATAGTTTGCTACACAGCTAAAATAACTTAGACCATACCATCCCTCATGTACTGACCCATTTCATCTTTTTCCTGTGCTTTGTAAAGCAGTTTGCAAGAATGTATTACACATGCAGTACACCATTAAAAAATGTCCTATGTGCTCTCTTATATTAATCTTTTATTAGAAATAAAGACCTCTTTTATACATGTTGTTTTTCCTCATATGTCCCTGAAGGCAAATTAGTCCAGCAAACCATGTTACATATAATTTACCTTATTATTATAAATCTTGTAGTGTCTTAACCATTGTTGTTTGCTTGCTGCACTTTAATACAAACAACCTCCTCACACAGCTTTAAAGAGCCAAATATTAGTCATACATAGCAGAGGTCCTGTATCATCCCATTTTACAGCAGTTCGCCAATTCCCCTGCGGCAGCACTTTTAAACTGGAAAAAACGGATGGTACTCATTTCTGTGTTTGTCAGAGGGAGATTTCTTTTGCACAGACTGAAGACAGACAGACAGACGGATGGATAGATAGATAGGCCAGTTTTCTTTTGTTTTTTTTTGCAGCCTGTTGCGCGAGTGCCCATTTAATGGGTGTCACGTGAGTCTGTGCGTGTGTGAACACGTGTATTTGCATAAGGTACACTTACATGTATATGGTACATGTAGACCTGAACATTCAGAGAGGCTTGAATAGATTCCTTGTTAAGGAACAACATTCAGCGCAGGCTTACACTACTGTACATTGTTCCTACCTGATTATGCCGGCGCTGCTGAGTGCTAAGCGGTGGCTTTTCACACGTATGGCACTCTATAAGCCCGAGACTCTGACCTCAGACTGACCTGCTCGTTCAGGCTTAGCCCCTAATTTATGATTAACACATCGGTCTCCTTTCTGCGTCCTAATCCAGCCCAACGGTCTGGTCTTAACACCCCGGGGAAACACAGGGGAGAGATCATTACTGATGGAGGATTAGCAATGGATAACCTATGGCCTTTGTAAGCACTCTCTTCATCCACAGGAATGGAAACCTTGTATCTGAAACAACAATCTTACTGGAAAAAGAAAAAAAAACAGCTCATGAGTGTAGTGCAGCTTTTCTTAGCGTTTAAAGGCCGGGACACCAACCCGGTTATCGGCCGTTGGACGAAGTTGGTGACTGGAGTCAGGATGGTGCGTCCTGAGTTAATGATGATAAACTAGATAAACAGCCATGGCAAACAACGTTACACTACATTATCGGTTCGGATTGTGTTTGATTGTGTTGGATTTCTCATCAAGACTCTTTGGACCGAAGCATTGGAGGAGGAGCTGATCGGCTTGCTCGAGGAGATGCCATCGATGTCATCTGGCTCGTCCATCTCAACATTCCGACATAAATTCCTGATTCTCGTGAGACGCAGGACTTCACCCTCTTAGTGGGTTTCTCCTTATTTTTCTCTGGCGACATCTTTCTTTTCTCCACAAGAAGAAGCCCGACAGCAGACATCGCCAGTACATTTTCATCATTAGCCATTGTATTTTCGATCCTTCTTGACTTGAAAACAATGACTGATGACAGCGGGCTTTGTTCACAACTCTAGACTAGAGCGAGCCGCCATTTCTGGTTCCCTTTTTTCCTTTTCTTTTTGGGCGACATCACAGATTAATATGGCTCCATATTTCAACAAAATTCCCAATTTATGCCCAGCCTTATAATTTATAATAATAATTTATTTTATTTAATAGGGACAATGCAGTTTTACATGTGATCACATTCACTCATTACAAACAAGCCAATGTGACTGATGTTCTGCATACAGAGAGTATAGCTATTGCTAGTTTCCATCTCCTGTCCCTAGTTAGGCTTTTAGTAAAAGAAAATGAAAGAAAGGAGAAAAAGAATACAAAAATACATTCAATTTTCAACATGCAAAGCTATATCCTATTTACAATTCTCAGCTTGCAAGAGAGCACCCTATTAGCGGTTACAGGTGATTAAAAATGCGTTCATTTCTGATTTGGCTTCAACCAGTCTTTGACATTTTTAGTAAAAACCTTAAAATCTTGAGTTGTTTTTATCTCAGTTGGCAGTGTGTTCCACATTTGAGAGCCCTTTATAGAGAACGCTGACTGCCCAAAGGAGGTCTTACGGCGTTCAACCTTACAGTTACCACTTGTTGTTCCCCTGGTGATCCTACCACTATTCTGCCTTCTCTTTGTCCATCTCAAGGCAACGTTAGCACCATCCAGCAAACTCCTGAACCTGCAGCATAATCTGCATCCGGCCCACTGACCGATGCTGAAGATCCATCCTTCACCAAACTCAATGCTAAAGCCTTGTCATTGTGTGATTTCTCCACCCAAGGGCTGAGGCGCAGGCAAACACCTTTTATGAGTTGGCATGGTGTCAAAGCATGGTTTTAGCGAATATGTTCCCCCGAACTGATGGAGTCGATGAAGAAAAGCATCCACACCTTTTGGCCCAGTTACTAGGACCTTCTCACGATTGGCAAAGTCCCCCTCTTCGGCTCCTTAGGCCAGCTTCCTCACTTCTCTCACTCCCGTATGAGCAAACATGCTCCCCGAGCACAGAGATACCATTGAGCGTGATTTGTGGGCACAGTTTGTGTGTTTTAATGGGCAAGAAGAGGCACCCAATCTCACCGCTGGCAGGCCCCGTGGGCTGCGGACTCATGAAGAAATTACTGTCAAAAGCCATCAGGGCTTTAATAGCCTCTGGCCCAGCTATGACTTGCCCCTGGCCTTCAGAGGGGGTTCTGGTCCGTGGGTAAATAGCTCGAGGACAGCCTGCACCCTGGGACACTCTGTTACTGCTTCCCCTGGTGCGGCCCAAACACCCCAGCAGTCCAGTCAGCGCTGCAGAAACACACTCAAACATTACGCTCCAAAACTGCTGAAGGAGGTGTGACTGGTTAATGGTTGGGGTGCAAAAGAAAAACAAGCCACGTCGTGAGTGAATAGGTCTGCTTGTGCAAGGGACCTTTTTATAAACTTTATCTCCTCTCAAAAGGATTTCATTTGTTATGTTGACTCAAAGCAGAGCTATCGCTTCACATTGAATAAGTTTACATGCAGTCAAAATTCGGGTTATTGCTAATATTCCGGTTACTGAAACATTCGGAATATTCCATTTACATGGTGATTAATCATTTGGGATATCTCGATCAAACCAGCGACGCACGGAGAACGTGATGACGCAATTACCGTAATTTCCGCTTCTTCTTCCTGTATCCAAATTCAAAACAAATGCTGCTTTGCACAACTTTTCGCTCACCTTCTTTAAAATCTCGCTATCCCGGTACTTTCTTCTTCATCTTCATATCCTTCATTACATATATAAAGTGATTTGTCTCCTCCTCACTCCAAAAGTGTGGCATGGTCGTTTCTCCGTGTTTATAAGAACTTCCTGGACTCAAAAGACCAGGATTCCTTGCGAACAGAACATGTGCAGAAAACAAATTCCTGTTCCGTTTGATCGGGATATTCCGTTAGGCGTTTACATGACTGAATATTCAGGTTTTAAAAGGAGTAACCCAGGGGTCATATTCAGGTTTTTAAAAACCAGAATATGAGCAAATTCGGGTTATTCAAAGGGGTTATTGGTGTTTACATGGCCGTGCAAATTCGGGTTATTGCCAATATTCGGGTTTTAAAAGGGTTATTATAAACACAGTCATCGAATACAAGATGCTTCTCTTATTAGTACGAAGCAGTATGAAGATGAGATATCTACACCTAATATAACGTACATCCATCCCTGCATCTCAGACCTACAACACATCCCAACAGAAGTTGGGAAAGACCAGTTTAGGGCTAATATAGATGAGTTTAATTAATAATCTCATTTTAAACAGCGGATCATAACAGTGAACAGTGATTTAATCGTGATTTTGTATGAAAGAAATATCCATGAAAGCTGGAGTCTTTAAGAACCAAAGGCAGAGGTTGCCTCTTTGTCAACAAATGTGTGAGAAAGTCACTGAAATGCTGAAAAACGATGTTCATTGAAGAAATAGTGGAAGGCACTTGCACGGGTTGCCTTTTAACAGAGGTGTCAAAAGTATTCACATTCATTACTCAGGTAGAAGTATAGATACTAGAGTTTAAAAATACTCCTGTAGAAGTTGAATTATCAACTCAAGTTTTTTAAGTTTTCAAGTAAAAGTATAAAAGTACTGGTTTCAAAACTACTTAAAGTATAAAAGTAAAAGTAATGTAAGGGGGAAAAAAGCCATTAAGGACAAAAGCCATTGAAAATGAATGCATCTTAGTATAATGCAAATATATTAAAGAACCATATATGTGTACTATTGAGCATTAACATGTGTTTCAGAGAGCAGAAGATATGATGACTAGTTGCCTATAAGTATTTTAATGGTGCAAAAAGTCTAACTTCAGAGGCATGTTATCATTTATCCTAACCTTTATTGGAATGTACATCCAAGTTTAGTTGCAGGAATCTGAGGGCAACGGATGTAAGAACAAAACTGGACAAGAACATCTGTGCCACAACCACAACCAAATTCACTCTATCCAGATGGAGCAATTTAACTGGATAGTTTTTTTTTAAAGACCAAAATGAAATAGAGTAACGAGGCTGTTTTTAAAATGTAAGGAGTAAAAAGTACAGATAATTGTGTGAAAATGTAAGGAGTAAAAGTAAAAAGTCGTCTGAAAAATAATTACTCCAGTGAAGTATAGATAACCAAAATTTCTACTTAAGTAAGGTAACAAAGTATTTGTACTTCGTTACTTGACACCTCTGCCTTTTAAATATATGATATCATTCGATAATTAAAGAAACTTTCAGTGCATAAAGGTTGAAGGTGCAAGCTTAGGCTTTTTCTCTGTACCAAGATTATGATGCACGATGGATGAAGACATCTGTGAAAGAGTGCTAGAAATAAGAGGAGAACATAAAACTCAAGAAAGGAGCACTTTCCTTAATCATAAGGAGTTTAGGCCCATTGAGATCAGAGGAGGTGACGATGAAAATCTTCTAAGTGTCGAGGCAAGTTTAGCTGGCAGTGTTGTCATCAGCATCTCACACAGCTGCTCTTGCATGGGTGCAGCATGGTAACGTTGAGCTTTCTTACTAGATATGAACACATAAAGCATTGCTCATCGCTGCCAAACAGGCAACCACGCATGATAAAATGTTCCGCTTCAGATAGGATGTTTGCAGTGTCGAGGGAAAAGTGAGGGGAGCGTCGTCATCTGTGCTCATAGGCTGAATTGTGGAGCTTTTCTTATTAATGTGTTCCAGCTGAACCGGGTGGCTGCCAAGTTCAGGATCTGGCCTGACATCAGAATTTCCCGCAGTGATAAAGAGACTCTTGTTTGATAGACAGAGAGAGAAAAAAAAAGTGATACAGAGAGAATGATATGGGCAATTAGAGAAGTGAAACTCCCAGTAGACGAAAGTCAGAGTGCTGCGTGTGAGTGATCTGCACACCTACAAACACCCACCAGCTGCAAACAGGAACACGGAATACACGAAATGTACATTTCTGAAGATGTGAATTCAGCGTGTGATTTATAGGTTTCAAATTAATGCAAGTAGAATGAAAATAAGCCCTTTTTCCTTTGAAATAAGCCCTCAGACTTGAGCCTAATATATTTGCTTCCATTCTTGAATATTTGGGGGGATTAAAACCTTCGGGCCTGGGAGCAGGCAGGCGGGTGAGCATGTGGGGGGTACTCGTCCTTTAATCTCATTCTCACAGTGTCCACCTTTGACATAGCGGTATCCCATCTGAGCCTGACCGGGGCTAAGAAGGAGAGCCGCGCGGAACGGGCAACGGTGGGAGAGTCCGAGGCCGAGGCGGCGAGGGGTCCCAGAGGCAGCGAAGGTGGGAGAAGAGGGAGGTGGGGAGCTGTCGGGCCTAAACCCAGGGGATTAACGGGGTGACTTCTCCTCTGGAATGTGGCTCTGACAGCCAAGACCCGCCCACCCACAGCTGCCCGCACCAGACAGGTGCACGGCCAAGGCGAGCAAGGCGGGTAGTGGATGGGTGTGTGGGGGAGACCGGGAGGCTGAGGTGCAGAGGAAGAAAACACATTTTCATACCCAAGCAACCACTGATAAGTGCAGTAACTTTGACCTTGGAGTGGAGACGACCGTCTCACGGCCTGGAAGCTGAAATTGATAAAATTGTTGCTTGTAGCATGATTACGTCAGACCAGTTCTGGGAAAAACCCACGAATTTTGAACCAAAAAGCTCATAAAGATGTCGGTAAACAGATTTTAAAGATATATGGATTTGTGGGATCTTGAATGTAGAAAAACTAACAAGAATCTCTGGACGCTCCGCTGCAGAACAATGCCTTTCTATCTCAGCGCCGTCGTTTCATTAACATGCGGTATACAAGGCAGACATGGCAGAATTTGGTGATACGCAAGCAAGTTCCTTTGTCTTGCCATAATTTGTATTTGGGAATGTTTGAGATCTTGCCCATGCTTGTTGTGCAGGGTTCAGTACTCCTTTGTGAAAAAGGAAAACAAAGGATTAATTTCCTGCAGTATCACTTCTGGGCCGCATTAGTCCCATATCGGTAAATGGACAACAGTTCTAGTAACATCTTCAGGTTGTGCCAAGTAGCAACAAAGGACAATAAACCCTGCTGCTAATCTACAACAACCCCTTGTTCAGAAGCAGCGAAAAATCCCTCACACATCTCCCTTTGAAGCCGGTGGGATTCCAGCGTGTGTGTGTGTGATTGTTCCTTCTAAGATGTTTGATTGATAGAGGGTCTGTGAAATCTGACTCTTTGTTTTGCCTTCTCTCCGGTGACCTGCCCTGTCATGTCTCCCCTGTTTTGAGAAGCAGGTAGTCTACCCAAACATCTGGTGAGCACCGGGGGGACAGCGCAGCGCTCAGGTGCTGGGACTCAGGTTTCCCAGAGGTCAAAGGTGATAAACCAGGGTCATTCTGGCATCCAGGTGGATGATCTGCAGGAATGTTGCAAAACTTTTGCTGTCCGAGTTGCTGATAGAAAATTAAAAAAAACTACAGGCAAAGAAAAACAGGGAAGTAGTTGTTTTTTTTCCTCCCAGCAAATGTGAAGCAATGAATCAGCTTACAAACGTGAAAATGATAATAAAAACATTGGCTGTGATATTTTATCGCTCTAAATTATTGCATCATTTTACATTGCGGTTTCATCAGGTTTAATATATCTGAGATGCTTTCTTTGCCAAAGGTGGAGGAGTTATATGTGGCTAATGCATCAATCTGTTGTTTGTTGTTTGGCATCAAAATTACACTAATTACCACTTTCCACTTTCATGTCAATCATTTGATTTGAACTGAACATCTAGATCAGGGGTCGGCAACCCAAAATGTTGAAAGAGTCATATTGAACCAAAAACACAAAAAACAAATATGTCTGGAGCCGCAAAAAAATAAAAGTCTTGTATAAGCCTTAGAATGAAGGCAACACATGCTGCATGTTTCTATATTAGTTATAACCGGGGGAAGATTTTTTTTTTCCCATTATGCACTTCACTTGGAGAAAAAAGTCGAAATGTCGAGAAAAAAGTCGAAATGTCGAGATTAATGTTGAAGTACAATCTCGAGAAAAAAGTCGAAATGTCGAGAAAAAAGTCGAAATGTTGAGAAAAAAGTCAAAATGTCGAAATGTCGAGATTAATGTCGAATAACAATCTCGAGAAAAAAGTCAAAATGTCGAGAAAAAAGTCGAAATGTCGAGAAAAAAGTTGAAATGTTGAGAAAAAAGTCGAAATGACGAGAAAAATGTCAAAATGTCGAGATTAATGTTGAAATGTCGAGAAAAAAGTCGAAATGTTGAGAAAAAAGTCGAAATGTCGAGATTAATGTCGAAGTACAATCTCGAGAAAAAAGTTGAAATGTCGAGAAAAAAGTCGAAATGTCGAGAAAAAAGTCGAAATGACGAGATTAATGTCGAAGTACAATCTCGAGAAAAATGTCGAAATGTCGAGATTAATGTTGAAATGTCGAGAAAAAAGTCGAAATGTTGAGAAAAAAGTCGAAATGTCGAGAAAAAAGTCGAAATGTCGAGAAAAAAGTTTTAATGTCGAGAAAAAAGTCGAAATGTTGAGAAAAAAGTCGAAATGTCGAGAAAAAAGTCAAAATTTTGAGAAAAAAGTCAAAATGTCAAGATTAAAAAGGAAAGGAAAAAGGAAGGAAAAAAGAGAAAAAAAGGAAAAAAAGGAAAAAAAAGAAGAAAAAAGAAAAAAAAAAGAAGAAAGGAAAAAAAAGGTCAAACATTTTTTAAAAAGCTCCAGGAGCCACCAGGGCGGCGCTAAAGAGCCGCATGTGGCTTTAGAGCCGCGGGTTGCCGACCCCTGATCTAGATGAACACGAATATGAGATTTTGAGGAAAGGTTCAATACTCGGTATTGATCCTGTAACTTTCAACGATTTCGGATCAGCCTGCATTGAGGTTGACTTCCTTTTTTCTGATATGGCTCAATACATGATCAAAAACGTTGTTTTGGGTCTTCAGACATTGACGTTACCTGTAGGTGGACTTTGTTTCACACTAACATACAACTGTATCATTGTCTTTATTGTATAATTCATAGATACCCAGTGACGTCACTTGAATCCATTTAAATCCTTGCTGAGTCTGGCTGCTTAGCAAAAAACACTGGTATAGTTTCATTTTCAATCCATTTAAACAGCATTGGACTTTTCTTTGCAATAATCTTTCTCACAGTTAAACAAAACTTTTGCCTAAACTAATGCTTCGGTGACTATGAGACGCAAACAGCTACACAAACCAAAATAAAACTCGGAATTCTTTCATATTTAGTATTTAGTTTCAACGGTACCTCAAATCTGCGGTGTCTTATAGTCTTTGGAGTTATCCAGGATGGATTTTCATTTGGCCGCAGTATTTAGAAAGATGGTGTTGACAAAGCAGGTGTGTGTCTGCCACACCACCATGCAGGCTGTTTTGGGCAGATCATCTCGTCATGTGCGCAGACCACCAAGCAAGGTTTTGTACTTTCCCTGGATGAGTCTTACTGCGGAGCGCCGGCTCCAAGCAACCGTCCTCCAGTCACTCACGGCACCTTTTCAAGAGCAACACAGTTATTGGCTGATCGATCCGCCTCACAAGCAAACCAAAGGAAATGGAAAGTAACTTGACGAGCTGGCAGCAAACTCATCACTTGATACTTTCTCTCATTATTCCAGCGTGCTTTGACTAACTCCACTTATGTAACTACATGACAGCAGCATTTATTCAGAAGCTACCGACCTGCTGCTTAGAAACCATGCATTTTTATTTAAATTAAGTCAATTTCAACTGCAGGACTGTGGGCGATTTGCTCAAATTTTTACTCTGCACGTGAATCTTGAATTTAATAAGCATAAGTGAGACACATATCTTGTCTTCTACTCCTGTTTCCTCCTCTCCATCCCTGCATATGGTTCCCATGCAGCTCTAATCTTTCTGTCTCATTCTTTCAGTGTTGAATAAGGTGATTTAATGATTTATCAGATCTGCCGAATCCAGCAAAGCTACAAATCTTGAAGCTCTTGTGGTCACATTGTTCAAATGTGGGGAGCAGTCAGCCGCTGTAATCCGTGCTGAAATGCCCCTGAAAGGGGCTCTTGTTGCTGCCCCCCAACCCCCCCAACTGGCTGGAAAGTGAAGTCAGGAGTCAGGTTGTGTGAAAGTCCTATATCAGAGGAGTGCTTATAAGGCTTTAGTTTTGAATGTCTTTATAGGAGCCAATAGCTGCCATTCTGCTGAAGCTGTCTGAGGGCTGTAGAGTGAGACACAGTAGGACCGGTCAGGCGAACTGCAGCTGATTCACATCAGAACACTTAAAACAGCTAAATGTTCCCCATCTGTTGCATTATAAAACCACCTCTTAATTCTATCCAGGTCTAGATCCTACAGAGGAAACACTAAGGCCCCGTTTACACGGAGCAAAAACGGAGGCGTTTTCATGCGTTTTGGCCGTTCGTTTACACGAAAACGGAGCTCAAAGTCACCAAAAACGATCATTTCTGAAAACTCCGGCCAAAGTGGAGATTTTCAAAAACTACGTTTTCACATTTGCGTCTAAACAAGGAAAACGGACATTTAGGTTTCAGAGCGTCACATTATGCGACAGAAACGTCACCAGCGTCATGAGTGCGACCTGTGTTTACAATTTGTTTGGCCATCGTCAATATTTTCTTGTATTTTACCTGTTTTATATTCTAAAGTCACACTTAAAAGTAACTCCACTTCTCTGTCAGTCCAAACGAAAGACTCTCGTTCCGTCTTGGAAGTAACTGGCAGTCCAGGCTGATTTATGGTTCCGCGTTACACCAACGCAGAGCCTACGGCGTAGGGTATGCGGCGACGCGCACCGTACGTAGGCTACGCCTCGATTTAACTTGGAACCATATTATTCAGGCTTCACACGTGTCATTTGTTGACGTTTTTTTCCAGGACTCTGATTGGCTATCATGACTTTACGCTTCTCGTTACACTGCCCCCTGCAGGTTTGGCTGCTCCTAGCACCTTAACAGCATATTTATGCGGGTTCGTGTAAACAAAGAGATTTTGAAAACGATCTTGTGTAAATGATGTAATTTTTCAAATAATAATACTATGTGTAAACGGGGCCTAAGAGACCTGTTGAGTTTTGATGAGTTAAAAAAAAACTCCAAGTTTTCACATTCTTTTGTTTTCTTCTCATTCAAAAGTTAAAAATTTGAGGTTTACCCTTGGATTTAGGCTTGGAAATGTGATCCACACCATCAATAAGATTTCCCACTCCTGGTGTGTTCTGAATCTTCTGTTCATCTTTCATTTGAAGTCATGTACATACATGATTTGTCAGACTTCAGCCAAATACTTCTTCGTAGGGATTGCTTTGATTGGTCAGGTTCAACCACAGATCAAAAGGGGTTAGAAGCGTTTGTAAGAAGGACAGCTTCCAGCTATGTATCATGATGTCACTGGTCTAGCCAATGGGAGAGATTCACTTCAGTTCAACTCAGATTTCCATGTAGCACCAAATCACGACAAATGTCATGTCATGGCTGTTCAACAGAACAGCTCAGCTCATTCCAGATTAAGCTAATAACATCAAAAATGATCACCTTACCAAGGAACCAACAGATTGCATCAAAACTTTTTTTTGATGCAATCCCCCATCCTGAGCAAGCATCAGGTGACTGTGGAAAGGAAAAACTCCCTTTTAACAGGAAGAATCCTCTGGCAGAACCAGAGGTGGGTAGTAACGAGTTACATTTACTCCATTACATTTACTTGAGTACGTTTTGGGAAATGTTGTACTTTTAGGAGTAGTTTTGGATCACTATACTTTTTACTTTTACTTGAGTAGATTTGTGAAGAAGAAACTGTTACTCTTACTCCGCTACATTAGGCTACATTGAGCTGTTACTTTTCTTTTATCCCTTTTATCCACGTACGCGTCAATCTCATGACATCACTGGGTGATTCTTTGGGGAAAATGTTTATTTTTGCATGTTTTGTCACATTTACAGACTCAAACACACACAGAGTTTATATGAGTTAATGGGCTTGTTCTAGTTCTGCCTGGTTAAAAAAGAAAAGTACAAAGGCTTGAAATTTTGTGCTACTTGTGCCTAATTATTTTTTTTTATTCTGTTATTATTTATTAAAATACTTGAATTTACTTTAAGATTAATTTAATTTAATTTAGCTATTTTTTTATTTTTTATTTATTTTATTGATTTAATTTGCCTGAAGATGATTATTTTGTACTTCAGGCGTTATTCAACAGTTACTCAGTACTTGAGTAGTTTTTTCACCAAGTACTTTTTTACTTTTACTTAAGTAATTATTTGGATGACTACTTTTTACTTCTACTTGAGTCATATTATTCTGAAGTAACAGTACTTTTACGTGAGTACAATTTTTGGCTACTCTACCCACCTCTGGCAGAACCAGAGTCAGGAAGGGTGGATATCTGCCCCGACCAGTTGAGGCAGATGGCAGGGTTGAGGGGACAGGAAAGAGGAGAGGACAGCAGCAACAACAGATCAGGAACATCTGCCGGGAAGAAAGGATACAGTAGCAATAGCAACAATAATGTCATTAATAAAGTGAAAGAGAACAGAGTGAGGAGAGGTGCATCATGGGAGGTTCCCCAGCGGTTCAGGCCTGTAGCAGCAAAACCAAGGGATGTTTCAGGTCACCTGCTCATCCCTAACCATGGCTTTACCAAAAAGGGAGTTTTTAAGCTTAATTTTAAAGGTAGAGAGCATGTCTCCCCACCTCCTAAACTCTAGGAACCACATATGAACCTGCAGTCAAAGAGAGATGTGCACCGCTTGGCAAATATGGAACTATGAGTTCCCTAATGTATGATGGGATTTGGTCATTAAGAGCTTTTTATGTGAGAAGAATTTAAATTCTAGACGGCAATTTAGCCGGTATAGTGTCAAGATACATATATACTGTATATATATATATATATATATATATATATATATATATATATATATATATATATATATATATATATATATATATATATATATGGAAAAAATGTTCATGTTTCATAATAATTTCATAATAATATTTTATAATAATCACTTTATTTGTCAGTATACATGGAAACACACTGAAATGTGTCCTCTGCTTTTTAACCCATCACTAGTTAGACTAGCAGTGTTGTGCATGAACGCGTTCAAATGAACGCGTTCATTGAACACGGTCATTTCTGTGAGAACGTTGAACTGAACGCAACATATTTGCAAATAAAGAACTTGAACGTGAACTTGTTCATTCTGCAGATCACAAACTGGAATTTAAACTGTTCAGATTTTGTGAGTTTCAGCTTCACTGACTACGTTTACATGCAGTCAAAATTCGGGTTATTGTTAATATTCCGGTTACTGAAACATTCGGAATATTCCGTTTCCATGCGTGAGCAAACAGGGTTATCCCTGTATACATGGTGATTAATCATTCAGGATATCTCGATCAAAACAGCGACGCACGGAGAACGTCACGACGCAATTACCGTCATTTCTGCTTCTTCTTCCTGTATCCAAATCCAAAACTAATGTTGCTTCGCGCAACTTTTCGCTCACCTTCTTGTAAATCTCGCTATCCCGATACTTTCTACCATCTACAAATGTCAAAATGTTCATATCCTTCATTACATTTATGAAGTGATTAGTCTCATCCTCACTCCAAAAGTGTGGCGTGGTCTTGTGTTTCTCCGTGTTTATAAGAACTTCCTGGACTCAAAAGACCAAGATTCCTTGCAAAAAGAGTATGTGCAGAAAACAAATTCATGTTCCGTTTGATCAGGATATCCCGTTAGGCGTTTACATGACCAAATATTCGGGTTTTAAAAGGAGTAACCCTGGGGTTGTAAAAATCTAACCTTTCTGTGCAAATGATGTCCACCTGCTCTGAGAAAACAAGTCTGAACGTCTGCCTCGTCAACTTCAAATTTGAAACGTCATGTGGAGTTAAAGCCTCCGTCCAGTGTGAGAAAATATCTGCAAGTCCTTGACAATCAAACAAAGTGATCAGGAAAGACCAAGAAGACCCAAGAGCCCCAAACGACCCCAGTCCCCCTGCTGCACCTTCAGGGGGTTGATTTCCCAGCAACAGGTAGACACATTGATAATGGACTACATTGTTGGAGATTTAAAGCCTCTGAGTAAAGTTGAAAATCCACTAGGACAATACATGATTGTATAGTGAGCAGTTTTAGGATAGGGTGGCATTTCATTTGTACTTCTCACCTAAAAATATTAAAATGAACTGAACTTTGAACTAGTTCATGAGAAGTATGAACTTGCACAACTCTGTAGACTAGTAGCAGTGGGCCGCCTTTATTCTGACACCCAGGGAGCAATTAGGGTCAAGGTGGTATATTTTTGGTTGCCATCTTTGGGGCTCAAACCCAGGTCCTCCAGACCCAAGGCCACCTCTAACCACTAGACTACCACACCCCCACAAAAGCAAAGGTTTTCAACGGTGCAGCAAGTTAGGAGGGATCAGCTTCTACTTTGTGTAAACAATTTTGTTTGTTTCCATGATGTCTTGGGAGAAATGTGTATTTGGTTATGTCGACAAATATTTTTTTTAACAGCTGCTCCAAACAGACATGTTGGTGTGTGATCATTATCGTTGTGGTCCCTCTGCTTCATGAAACCCATGCTCTGGACCCGAGGGTGGCTCAAACATGCATGGGTGGATCATTTTAACATGATTTGGAGCTCTTTGTCCTGTTTTTGCCCCGATGGCAGTAGGAGCCAAAGACGTCTGTGAGAAACCCCTTGCCTGTCAGAATGCTTACAGAAATTATTCATAAAACGCACAAGAACCTCGACCAATCAAAAGACTCAACATCTCTTTTAAGGATGTATCATAACTCGTGATTTGTTGCTCTCAGTCCAAAGTAATGACAAATGTATTGAGATGTGATCAGTGCGAAGCTAGTGTAAAATCTGATGTACACTTTAAAAGTAGATTTCAACTAACATAAATTAGAATACAATTGTCAGGTCTCAGTAGGCGTTGGGCTCAAGTGCACGACACAGGGAGGCAGAGGTGGAGTTTTATGCCCGGAAGTGCTTTATTGCAGTTTGGGGGGGAAAAAACCGGTTGAGCCCTGGCGGGCTGGATCCAAGGCAGGCTGGGATAACCGGATGGTGAAGGAGTGGAGTAGGTTGGCTGACATTTAGGGCTGAAACGATTCCTCGAATAATTCGATTACAAAAAATGGTCGAGGAATTTTCTCTGCCTCGAGGAATTGTTTAATTTCACGCGCTGACGTAAAAGGTAGAAGAAAGAGGCGGCGGGTATGTTTGGTTTTTGTAACATCATGCTCAGGCAATGAGTCTGCAATGGCCCAGACGGAGACACATGTAGCTCAGTGCTTAACCCTCCGGGACACCTTTAATAATTGTTACACTCTGACCCCTTCGCGCAGAAAACGCGCTTTTCATAAGGTAGCTATAAAACATATTATACATTAATATTATATTCCACTTTAATTGAGCTAATTTCTTTCACCAATATCTGACCTAAGTGTTGATATCAAATATTAATGATATTTTAAAGATTTAACCCTTTAAATGCCAGGTTTTTGTCACGATGCCACCATGTTTTTAGATGAAAAAAACAGAAAAATTGAATTATTTTCAATATACTACATGCAAAGTAGATTTTTTTGTTTTGGGTTATTACAGCCTGTGATATGTCAATGATGAGTAGCAACAGTGATTTTCATGCATTATTATTTTGTGTGCAGTGTCAAATAGTTACACTCTGACCCCTTCGCGCAGAAA